>NW_020897746.1:7900509-7984429 GCF_003984885.1 Neopelma chrysocephalum | reverse complement strand
CTCATGCATGAGGTAGCTGTGCACCCATGCACAGTATAATTGTGTGTTCATGCATTACGCAATTGTGAGCTCATGCATGATGTAATTGTGTGCTCATGTGTGAAAAAATCAAAGCTAGCAGCCAGAGGCCTTATCTTTTAAACCTTTGGGTTCAGCAGGACACAAATGCACATCTCTGCCATCTACACCAAATTTTTTGCCTGTCTATGCCAAAACCACATGAAGGCAGCTCTGTGTATGCGGGTCCACTGTGTGCTCAGCATCGTTACAGATGTGGTAAGTGACTCTACCTGCCTTGGGTGGATGGAATGCCAGAGAGGGAACTTGAACTGATCTGTCATGTAACTGCTCTCGATCAACACTGTGAAGCCATCCTCTACAGAGAAGAACGTGTTCCTTGGCTGGAAGCCTGATGAGTATTTAGAGCCAAGGAACATGTTGTTTAAAACTGATAGTAGAATGCAAAGTGAATCATACACCATGGGCAAAAAGGTTTGAAAGAGGGACAAAGCTGTATAAGCCTTTTGAAAATAAAGACATACTGGCAGAAGGTACAGAAATGAAGAATTCCTTGAACCATCTGGAACAGTTCTGCAGTGATGATGCCCAGTGAGTACTGGCAGAAATTAAGACTTCCCAAAAAGGTATAAAAGACTAACTTTTTCTCTGGTGAAGGAAATGGATGCTGTTGAAATCATTTGAGTTGAACAAGAAAAGGCCTAAAATTTTAGAAATTAAGAGACTGTTACTCTTACAGACTCTGCAAGTTACATCTGCCAACTTCTTACTCTCTTTTTTCTTTTTTTTTTTTTAAAAAAACCTGTTCTTGCTCTTTGGCTCTATCAAAGAGCTGCTTTTAACACCACAAACCAATTCTGAGCAGAACAACCTCACAGCAAATAATGTACCTACGTGCATGGAAGGAAGAGAACAAGCCAGGGAGTGGAGAATTTTCATCCTAATGAAGCTCATGGCACAGGGCTTCGCTGATGTCCCGACCAACTGTTTAATTCGCTATTTTCAGCGGCCTCAAACGTGTTGCCTCTTGTCTTCATCTTGCCCCCACTGGCAGTGATGTGAAGCGCCTCGTAATTTCCATGGGAGCAGAGCAAGACTTTCACACAGCATTTTCGCCCAGCGGGAGCTCCTGTGCAGGGAGCCTGATCCCATGGGATGTGCTCAGCTGCTGGCAGCCCTCTCCCACTTCCACTGGCAGCCCTTTCGTGGTAACTGGATAAGGCATATTCCAGGCAAGTCTTCCCTTGGCAGGAGGCACTTCCGTACCTGAGAAGGTCAGGTCTTAGGACTTCATCTCCTCTCACAAATACCTGCTGGCTGCTCTCCATGGTGTGCAGAATCCGTGTGCTGGGAATGCATGACTACAGCCCCTGTCTGGATGGGAGCTGGGAAGAGGATTAGCTCTGCATACAGTTCAGATGTAATCACAAGCGTATCGAGTTGTAAAGCATCACAACTTACACAATTCTAAAAATAAACATAACCAGTTTGTTTCAAGCTGTTTGGCAGCCAAAAGGCTAACATATTAATAACATTTGACCAACAATAGCCCGGAACAATAACTATGGAACAACAGATTCTATCACTTCTGAAAATAGCCCTCTTTGGAAAAAAGAAAACATTTTTACAGGAGCCATGAACCAGCTTCTTTATAGGTCTCCACAAAGGTTTCACAAAGGGGAAGCCTGGTGTGAAACCTCCAAAGTTAGGAGGGACCTCCTGTGGGTGGGAGGCTGGCCTGCTGCTGAGTGGGACACAGAGCCTGTGGACACTGTTTAGTCTAGTTGAAGGCATGCATTACTCTGAGCTTCTCTCTCTCAGTCCTGCCTATGCTCATGCAATACCTTTCTCTGCAAGTAGATCCATTGATTTATTAACTTTCCAGTGTGTGGCATCGAGCAGCATGTAAGCAAGGGTGGCTTGTAGCCAACAGCTTGGTATTTCGGCATCAGACCTTGTTGACAAAGCGACTGGATTGTCAGAGAAGTTAAACTGGAACACAATGTAGTGATAGAAACAGTTGAAATCCACTGATGGCACAGGATGAAATTCCCTGGTCTTCACCTGAAAATATGAATCCATGCCAGAGGCCCGGAGCGAGATCTGAATCAGAACAATAGGAATATCAAGTTTGTGATTAAAAGGTCTGAAATGTGCAAATAGGATGTATTGCAAAGAGCTGGCCTGACCCCATGTATCTCTGCGGGAACACTGAACAGCCAAGTTCATTAAGGATTTATAGAACTGCAGTCCCCACTCTGAGACATTTACTAGAACGTGGTCGTTCACCTCGGAGCACCCACGTAACACCAGTGAGCTCCAGCCTCCTGTCACTGCTCAGACACGCTCTGGTTCTCTGCTCCCTGGCCAAGGTTCTGCCTGTCCAAAGAAACTCTGGCAAACTATCAGTACAAGAGGAATGCCCTACCAAAAATTGGGCCTTCGTACTTAAAGCATGTGTGCTTGTGTGTATATGGGGGAGAGGAGAAAATCACAGGACTAACGAGCTGTGATTAAGCTCAGAAATAATGGTTTCCTGTTCAAACACAGAGCTATGTCTCTTCTTAGTACAACTACCTCATCCCCAATTGTGTCTATTAAAGACAATTACTGGGGGAGACAGATATGTGTAACCAGATGTGGAAACAATGGTCATGTTATGCACAGTGCCATATGCAGTTTAAATTCTTTGGGTCTGAACAAGTTGCATATAAAAAAATTGTGTGTGTGTGTGTGTGTTTGTGCACTGCGGAGCAGCTGTCAATGGGGAAATCCCCTTAGCCCACTTTAATCCTATGTTCCACAATCCCCAGGGATTAAACAAATGCACTAACATTATTCACTGTAATGCTCCCTCCCTGGGGGGCTTCAGTCCATGAAATCCACTCCAGCATTTGCAAGTTCCAGTTGTGAAATAGGCTGTGCACATTCTATATTTGGTAGCTCACAAGTACTCTTTCAGTTGGGCCCGGAGTGATGAAAGGACAGGAGTCAGGAATTCAGCTCAAGCCAAGTCTCACAGGGAGCAGGCTCGGGCTTGGAGCTCTTTTCTCACCGTGCACGGGCACCAAGGCATTGCAGTGACTGCTGAGAGGGGACAGTGTCACAGGACCGTACAAGATGCTTTCTTAAAATTAAAGATGCTGCCCCAGCGTTAGCCCTCCCCTATACACACCAGGAGTATGAAATGAGGCATTAAACCAGCTACACCAGCAAAGCCCCACGACTCCTGCTTTCCTTTTCCTACGATGAAATACATGTTTGAACTTGGCTACAATCCCTGTGAAATTAGTGACAAGGATTCCATCGATCCAGATGCACAATCCTCACAATTCCAGTAAGGTTGTGACAGTGCAAGCTGTACAATGCCATCAAATTCTTATGACCCTCTGGGTTCAATTGATGGCCCCAATGCCCAGCTAAAACATAGAGAAATCTCAGGCTGGGGCTCCCAAGGACCCTCTGACACACTTGCAAGGCTGACTGATTGCTCCATCTCTTGCTTAAGTTCCCTGTCCAAGTTTATTACAGCTTCTTCGAAGACAGTAAACACTACATTCTATATTAGGCTGTCCTTGCCTTGAATTCATATACAGTTTAAATTCTTTAACTTGGGTGATTGCACCAACTCAGCACTAGTTTGAATCGCTGCTGCCACAAATGAGATGTCAAGGCACAGGCCCGGGGAGCACCCCCTGAGGCAGCCACTGCTGGTGGTGCAGGGGCAGGTTTGGCCCCAGGACTTTCAGTACAAACTTCAGAGGCAAAGGAGTTTCATGGAATGGCTGAGGTTGGACCTCTGGAAGTCATCTGGACTCACCCCTTCTCAAGCAGGGTCACCTAATATGAAATCCACAGAGTTGTTCAGGTGGGAAAAGACCTTTAAGTCCAACCATTAACCCAGCACTGCTAAGTCCACCACTAAGCCATGTCCCTAAGCAACATATCCTTTAAATCCCTCCAGGGAGGGTGACTCAACCACTTCCCTGGGCAGCTCATTCCAAGGCTTGGCATCCTTTTGGTGAAGAAATTTTTCCAAATACTCAATCTAAACCCTCCCTGGTGGAACTTGAGGCCATTTCCTCTTGTCCTATTTCTATATTAATCCAACACCTGACTCTGCTCCCATGGCACTGCATTTACAAACATATAATTTCATCAAGAGAATTTTTCCAATAGAAATTTTTTCCAATTTACAGCGAGATCGTAATAATAAAAGCTATACCCATGTTACTGCTCTTCATCCTGCAACAGCTTGCTCACTGCAGCAAACTTCACTCTGTGGTAAATGCGAGAGCTTACTCACACAGATAAGGAGAACCCCGTGCACAAACCTTCCAGGCCTGGCTCTGAGCCTCTTTTTTTTTCTTTCATGCAGTTTACAGCCAGGAACATGAATAAATACCTGAGAGAGAGTCAGGGAAAGGAGCAGGGCTTCTGTGCCCAGCAGGCCCAGTGCTGCTGAGGTTGAACAGGCTGCCGACGAGAAGAGATTAGAAATCTCCCATCCATCCCCCTTGCTCCTCCTTCCCTGCATAATTGCAGTTCCTTTCAGACACACTGCCTGGAGTGTCAGCTGGCATTTTCTGGGCTTCCCAGAAGCAGTCGCTGCCATTCAGCACCACTTTTTTCATTTAAAATCTGTCTCACGGGTTCCCTTGGGAAACCGAGCGCTGCTCCACTCCACCAGCACGGCAGGAAGGACTCCAGCTTCCAATCCTGGTGCCCAGAGAGCTCATTCACAAAATCCCACTGCTGCCACTCCTGCCTTACACCTCGTTCTCAGAGGAGCAGCAGCAGCGTTCCTGTGCTGGGCCCTCCATCCATCCTGGTCAGGGAGGCACACCTAGACCTTTCCACTAATACCTAATTACACAGGACAGCAGCAACCTCAGGGGCCTCTGAGGAGTTGCTGCTCCTGTACCAAAGCAAAAATACAACTGGGATCCTCACAGAGGAACTTCACAACTGCTCCCCTCCTCATGTTTCTGGAGAAGAGGACAGCAGTAACTCTGCCCCTTGAACACAGAATGAGCAGTCTCACTTCGCCTTTCCTACAGTGCCATAAACAGAGTTTTCAAGGGGAAAAAATAATTCCTATTTCCTATCTCCCTGTCATTTTTTAAATTACTGGATTCTGCAGCATTCAATGGATAAATATTCACAGACACGTACCTGCTCCTCCGGCAGAACAAATCGAGTAATTTCTGTTTCTGCTCGAGCCCTCGGCATGCAGACAAAAACATTTTTTATTCATCAGTGGTAAAAGGCTACAGCCATTTGACTTTAAACACAGACATGCTTCTGGGCTCTCTTCCAGGAAGTCTGTGTCACCCAGGCTTTAGATCGATATGTTTGTCTGCAAAGTCACCCTTTTGATCTGTAATTTTTCATTTTGACACAAGAAATGCCTTTTGGTCAAACTTCAGCAGTCCATTAAATTCCAGGCGTAATGGAAATGGGAATCACATTGCTGTAGCCATGTGAAGATTTCCACAGTTTGGGGTTTATTTACTCATGGGTTAATTTACCCTGCCATGTATTTGGGACTTGGACAATACTGCAAATAGTGTTCTCCTGCCTCATCTGAGCTCACTGCCTCCTCCCCAGTTTGTCGGTGGTCTCACCAGTGGTTGCAGCTTGGTAAAAAAATTTGTACTTCTAGTTGTCCAACCTGCAGAAAACATTATTTCAGTTTTGTGCTGCAGACACTGTGCATCCTCCCAGCCTGGCCCAGTTGTTCACTGTGTACAAAGGGGGTCCTGGCCCCCGGGACAGCCCCCCAGGCTGAGAGAGGGGGCTCTGCCCAGCTCACGGCCCAGCTGGCTCAGCCTGGTCACCCCTGGCACACCACACTCCGTTTGCACAACTCAGCACGGCCCTTTTCTTTCCAAGGTCAAGGTTTCAGGGCTTGGATGGCTGAGCTTTTTTCTCCCTCTTTTTTTTTTTTTTAAAGGTGTCAGCCATCCCATGGAAGGGTGACAAGAGAGGAGGGAAAACAATCCAAAACATTATTAATGGGATAATTAAAAGGCTGGGCGGGTCTGCCCAGCCTGTGGGACAATCCCCCTGCCTGGCTCCACACAGCAAGGTCCGAGCAAGGCTGTGGAGTGATCTCACTGCTATTTCTGACCAGACACAGCTCCTCCTGTGTTCCCAATACACTGGTTTGTGGTTGCTGAAGTTTGACCCCAGGGAAGATGCGACTCAGGAGAGTTGCAAAGCACTGAAAATGTTATAATAGTCCAAACAAATAACATTATACTTTTAGTCCCCATTCACATCTGACCTTTCAAAAGCAAACATTTTGTGTCAGCCTCTCAAAAATACATCAAACCCTGCTATCAAAATACTGCTGTTATAATCAATTCATTTTTACACTTATTTTAAAGCAGTCATGAAGAAGTCTGGATTCTGAATAACTGGTTTCTCAAGCCAGAAAGATTAGACAATTCTGTATCTAAATATGGCCAAGATTTTCAGCAGTAACACATCTTTTAAGTACATTAATTGTAATGTGTTTTTACTGGGTAATTAAAAGGGGCCTCATTTTAATCCTCATTTCACAGAGGTGTTATATTCAGAGGGAGGCTGCTCACTATTTTCTGGAATAAAGTCAAAGACCTTAAAGCAACTCAAAAGGGCCACATAAAAATTTTTATGTTTTAAGTCAGGACTTGTGTCCAAAACAAACAGCTCTCCCTCACCCACCAAAAAACCCCAACCCAAACCCATCTCCAGCACAGCTATGATCAGATCATAAGCACCTTGATTAAAGTTCAGTGGCATTTCAGACAAGCTATTAAATTAAAGGCAAAAATCAATTTTATTGCCTGAGTAATAAGAGGGGGGGCAGGAATTTGGGGAGTGAGTGAACACGTGATCTGCATCAACACAACCCTGCCTTGAAGACAACAACATGAGCAGGAACACACTGACAGAACTATGTGTTCCCGGACAGAAAGGATCCGGGAAGGTGAGCTTATTCCAGGAGGGAAAATGCACAACAACCTTCCAACAGCAGTCCTGGGACAGGGCTATCCCCTGCCCCTCCCCAGGAACTGAGCACGGAGCCTGGGAAGGACCTTCCTCACAGACGTGTGGGCGCTAAAAGCGAATATTCCAGTTCTGCAGAGACTGAAATTAGGCAACTGGGAAGCTGCCTGGATGTGTTCTGGTCACAGAGAAGAGCCAGAGCTTTATTGAAATACCTGGTTCTTAGTCCTGGGTTCGTGGCACACGTTTGGGCAAGACTCAACTGCTCGAGTTTACGGGATAGGAAACCTCCTTCAGGGAGGACCTCGCTTTCACAACTGCTTTCAACCAGAAACAAACCCACAGAATTCTGAAATGCTCTGTAGAAGTTGCAAGATGGCTTTTGAATAATTAGAAGCATTTTGGTATGACAATCTGATGTGAGAGACTGCAGAATAAAAAAAAAAAGGCAAAATAAGGTGTTTCAAAGCTGGAACTTTCATCTAACAAAGGTGACAGGATTTTGACAGCACTGCATTTTCCAAGTAAAATAGCGTCTACATTTTTCTAAACAAGTTTTAAACTGCATTTCCTGTTTTTATATCAAAACATACTAGAGCTTGTTTTGTGGCTCGTTAATAACATACTGTACAACCATTTTGTACAGACCTCCCCAAACACCTTACAGTGCAGTCCCTATTAAGAAAGGCAAACAGCCTCCTGCCCAGTCAGGCCCAGGCTGAGTGTGGCACCTGAAACAGCAAAACCAGCTTTTTCCTGAGCATCAAAGGAAGCAGCTAGTTCTTTGAAAGAGGCTCCTCCACTCTTCCCAGATCTCTGGCTGTTGTGATTTTGCAGCGCAATGATTATTCTTCACATATTTTAAGCTGTCTGGAAGCAGCAGTACCCAAAGTGATGTTATAGAGAGCCAGCAGAAGTGCCCTTGCACATGTGTAAAGCTTTGCTCAGACTGGTGTGTTAAGAACCAAACAATGAAGGTCAATTTTGGGGTAAATGGTACAACTTCACTGAAAGGGAGGTAAGGCACTGGAACAGGGTGCCCTGGGATGGGGTTAAAACTGAAAGGGTTAAAAACCTGTGGATGTGGCACTTGAGGACATTGTTTAGTGGTGAACGTGCAGTGCTGGGTTAACAGCTGGACTCGATGATCTTAGAGGGTCAACCTTAACAAATCTTTGATTCTAACTGCACTAAGCTTTTATTCCAGGATTCGACCTCTCTACCCTTTAAGGACTCTATATGTGAGCAGTACATCAAACCCAGCACCTACGGAGAAAGTACCAGCGAGAGGGATTCCGCACATCCCAGCGCACCCAACACTCCCCTCGCACAGCACAGCTTTACTTTAACTGTGCCTCGCTGCATTCGGGACACCTGTCCTGGGGCAAAACACAGAGAACTGTCTCCTGCAAGGACGTGGTTCCTGGGTCCCGTGGTGCAGGGGGGACACAGGGGTCGGGGCTACCAGGGGTGCACCACCAGTGTTGCCCGAAGCCTGCTCACCCCACGCCCTGCTGATGCCACCCCACGTGGGGACCGCGGCCACCCCAGCAGCTCCACGGTGGGGACTCGCGGAGCATTGCGGCCACCGGCTGCCCCGCGATCCGCAGCTTCTCCGGGGCCGGATGTCCGACACCCCGGGAAGGGCAGCGGGGCCGCGGATCTCCGGCACCGAGAGCAAAAATAAGCCGCAAACGAGGCGGCGTCCGCGGCCTCCCCGCGGCGGGGCTGCCAGCGCACCGCGCTGCCTCGGCAGGCACGGACGGGGTTCGAACCCGCGATCTTCGGTTTACGAGACCGACGCCTTACCACTTGGCCACCGCGCCCGACGGGCTGGCTGCACCCGCGCGCCGCCAGTGGAAGGCAGCGGGCGGCGCGGCCGCCGCCGGGACCGGACGGCGCGTCCCGGGGCGCTGCCGGCGGCGGGACGGGGCGGGAACGGGGCGGGAACGGGGCGGGATGGACGGGGCGGGACGGGGCGGAGCGGCCGCGCCGGGCGGGGGGAGGCCGCGGGGCCGCCCCGCGGGGGCTGCCGCGGGCACGTGCGGGGCGGGGCGCCGGGAGCCCGCACCGTGTCGTGCCCGCACCGTGTCCCGCCCCTCGCAGCGGGACCCCTCCGAAACCCCTTCCCGCCGTGTCCCCGAGCGCTGCTGCTCCCACACCGGGGAATTACAGGGGAAGGCTCGCTTTCCTTTCCTTCTCCCGGTGTTTCTCGCGGCGGAGCAACGCGGGGTGTCCCTGCAGGAACACGGAGCTGCCGCGGGAAACAAACAGCGGCTGTTGGGTGTGAGAAAAGCACTGCCAAGCTCATACCTCCGGCCCTGTCGCTGGCCAGCTCCCGGTTTGGGGGGGCCGGAAAGGATCCCCCGAGGGCAGGAGCCGAGTGGGATCGGACACAGCCCCTCGCAGGGCCCGGGACACTGCGGGATGGTGGGGACTGTCCCGGCACTCGGGAGGCTGGCGGGGACTGTCCCGGAGCCTCCCGTCTCTTCCCTGTGAGCCAAGCAGCAGCGTTTCCCCACCCTTCCCTTGGGACAGCATCAGGCAATCTAATATGGTTTGTGTCAGGAAGTATTTCCTGATATTCAAACTGAATTTTCACGTTTTACTTCAATCCCATTATCTTCTGTTTACACAGTCAAATCATAATAGCATAAATCTTAAATACAATACTGCATTATTAATATTTCCTCCTTTGGGTTTCCAGCTACCAAATATTTAGTCTTATGGCTAACGCTTGGTTAAAACCCAAGAAATGAATCAGCTCTCATTTTTATCACCACTAGCTGAGGGAAGAATTTGAAGGTTGTGGTTTTGAACCATTATTTAGCTTTGCATTGAAATTTTTCATCCTGGCTTCTGGTTTTCAACCAATGCTGGGCAGCAGAAAGTAATCTGCTATTTTTTAGCTTACATATTCATCCTGAAAAACACAAACCGAAGCAACCAACCAAAGAGGAAAAAAAAGGCACAGTTAGAACCTTCTACCAATCTCACATAATAGAATCCCTATCTTTACTTTATACTATGAATTTGTAACCAGGCCCCACTGTCTGTCAAATCAGATCTGAGTTACACAACCTTTATTACAGGAATGCATCCTGTGTTTGCAGTGTTCTCCTTGCTCAAATAAACCAACCACGTGAGGTCTGAGCAGCTCATTCCAAAGAGGAAAAGTTGCTTTCCTCAGAGTCCCATTTTAAGGTGTTCATACAAATATTGCAGTGAATCTATCCCAGCCTGTCTCTGCTGCTAAGGTTTACCTTTTTGAGGCTACAGTTGCTTGGGAACTCAGCATCCCAGCGATACCCAGAGCCCCCAAAAAAGCAATATGGCAGGAGGTGCTGGGGTTGCAGAACACACAGATGTTTTTCAGCCACATCCTGCCCCCTCCATGGCCCTGGACTTTGCATTTCAGGTGGTGGGTGTTTGACCACATCCCTGGGCACAGGACAGTCCTGGCAGTGCTCCTGCTCCCTCCCCAGCTCTGGCAGAGTGATGGGAAGAGCCCGGCTGTTTTCTGCTGCACCCACCACCCAGCCTTGCTGCTCCCCAGCATGGGGCCACTGAGGGGGACACAGTATTTCCATGAATGAAAATGAACTCCTCTGCTGCTGACCCCCAATTCACTGCTCTGCACAGCCAGAGCTCGGCTCCTTAGTCCACACTTTGATCCAAGAGGCTGAAGGACAGCCTTGGTCAGGTGTTGTTTCTGTGTCACATGGCACAAGTGCTCAGGCAGCCCAGAGGATTCCTGAGGGCCTCAGAGCAGCCCTGCCTGGTGACTGTTCAGGTTTTAAATAAAAGCCTGAGCACATTAGGAAAAGCCACAGAGACAGTGTTTCATAAAACAGAGCCAGCAATTTGCTCCAGTACAACAAGGAGAGAGCGAGTGCAGCCTTTCAGCAGCTGAGTTCCATCTACCTCAGTTGGTGCCACAGCTCCTCTGTCTTTTCAGAAACAGTCTGTACTCTGAGTCATAAACCCCATGTTACACATGTTTGAAGCAGTTTGCCTCAAAATGCAAACTGCCTCGTCAGTCAGTGAGCTCAGGCACAAAGATCTCGGTGTGAGGGAAATAAGCACCGTGCCAGAGGACATGCTGACATATTATCATTGCAAAGTTGCTTTAAAATCACCATTAACCCAAATGGTTATGGTTATACATCTGGGACAGTCTTCAATTTACTAGTCATATGCTCTAACCTCTTTTTTGCATCCAAAAAGCAGTTGGCTCCGAGGACAAATTTCACAAATTTCACCCGAGTTATGCAAGCTAGGAGAGTCCTTGCTGCATTGCACGGGTCAAAAGACATTTAGAGTGGAGTCACACATCCCAGTCTGCCCTCAGAGATTCAGGAAAGCATTGAAACATGGGCCATCCAAGAGTAGTGAACAGAGCAAGGGAAAGCACTGAAGTCATGGCTTTGAGACTGCTCTGCTGAACAACATGTGTCAGCCAAGACAACATGAGGAGATCAGAGCCTGCTGCCAGACTACAGGAGTTGGACAATGTACTCACTCAGTGCTCACATGAGATGTGTTTCCTCTTTGTAACAGCTCTCCTTGTCACTGTTCAAGTTCTCAGCAGTTTGAACTCCTGCAATCTATTTCCTACTCTGCTACTGCCTCATTTAACCTGTCTGCCCTCAAACCCTCCTTCCCTCCTCCCTTCTCTCAAAAGATAGGAACAAGACAAGAATCACCTCCCAGGAGTTCTTGAGCTTGTAAAGTTCCTGGTTGTAAAATGACGCAAGGGTTGTGGCTCTCCTTAGCCCAGTAAAAACATGTAAAACCAGCATAATTTTTTAGAAACTATTACAGACTTTGCGGTACATAGTGTTAATGATTCCTATCCCCAGAGTAACAGGTGATTTGCTTTCCCACTGTGTCTTTCTTGTGTACCAGTGTGTAACTGATCTGGAAGTAGGTCAGTAGTACATCACATTAGCCTGAGGTGCTGAGATTTGGGAACAAAACTTCTCCCTGTCTCTCTGGTGAAGTAGTTTAGCATACACAGTAGGGAGTTTTCTTTGAGCCTGCAGTTATAAATCTGAATATCCAACATCTCATTGCTGGGAGGAATCTGGGAATGGAAAAGCCTGAGAAGATAACACACAGGTACGTTGCTCCATGTATTATTTATACACTATCTTTGCTCTGATTCCCCAAATATCTGTACCCACAGTGAGAAAAGCTGCCCCACAGCCACATGGGGTGATACTGTAAAAGACACATACCAGGTTTAGAGACTTCTGACAGCCAGATGAAAGTTGTTTGGTACGCTATGATCACTTGAAGATCATCAAAATGTTTTATAAGGAAAAAATTTGCCCTGCAAGGCTTGAACTGATTAGTGAAGCCTTTTCAAAATTCCCTTTCCCCCTCTCCTTTGCTCCGAGCCCAGCTGGAGGCAGAGATCTTACCACCTTAGATTTCACTTTATATTTTAAATAATACACCACAGGCTCAGTTCCCTGGCTCTACACTCTTCACCATCTTCCACACAGGCGAAAAACAGTCACATTTTTTTACATCAAGGGTGCAAATGACACCTGACAAAGCAGCAGATTTCCAGGAGCCAAACTTCAAACCCAGTAAAACTGCTGTGGAAACACATCCCTGAGCCACCTGCACCCTGTGGCTATGTCAGTGTGGGCTTTGCTGGTGCTCCCAGGCCAGCCTTGATGGTTTCCTCCAACACAATGCCTGGCAGGCAGGAGAAGGCAGGGAGCTGCACAGGGCTGCTGGGGGAGATGCTTCGCCCCTGGATTGTCCCAACACACAACAACCCCCCCCCCCCGTTTTTACCAAGTAAGAAGCACCCAGCACCTTCCTAGGCTGGCTGTGTCTGCCCCTCTGTCAGCAGCGTTTTCACAAAGCCATGGGCCCCACTCTTTTGGGCAGCAGTGCCCACAGACACCCCGGCTGCCCCTGAGGGGACCATGCTCTCCCCTCACTCCACGGAGACTCTTGCAAAAAGCAGCCTCGAACCCAAACTGCTCCTCACTTATTTTTTTAACTCTAGCAGTTAAAATACAGTGCAGAGAAGAGGCCAGTGGGTCTGGCAGCTCAAACAGAAGATGAAAAAAAAAAATTACCTCAGAGTGTCGGTCGAGTGGGCCCCGGTGTGTCCTCCAGCATCCCGCCTCACGGAGAGCCTGTTCCGCTGGGAATGGGAACGTGGTGAGTCCTGGCCTCACCTGGCTGAGGGGCTCCTCCACACATGGCACCAGTGACAGGTCCCAGCTCCCAGGCATAGCCCAAGCTGTCCTAGCACCACCCTGGCCCCTCATGGACAATCCTTGCTGTCCTGCTCCCAGGATGGACCCTCCAGGCACTCCCGGGAGCCTCAGCCTCTCCCAGGAACAGGCCATGGCAGAGTGTTCCCTCAGGCTTCCCCTCCAGCACATGCCCAGGGGTGGTCACTGCTGGCCATGTGAGGCCAGACCAGATTCCCCCAGGACACGGCTCCAGGCTGTGCCCTCCCTGCAGCAGCTCACTGCCCTCAGGGCAGGAGTCACAGCACTGCTCATCAGCCCCACGGGTCAGTAAATACAGGCCAGATTAAAAAGCTGGCTCCAAATCCTGCAAACAGCTCACGGCTGGAGTTCCCATCAACAGAGAAGGGGAGAGATTAATGGGTCAGTCCCATACATATCCCACACAGCTCTTGGATGTTTTACATGGTTGTGGCTGTCAGGTAAGGCATGTGCTGAGCAAACTCCTTCCCTAGTGCCATCCTGGAGTTCCCTCATAACTCAGCCAAAGATAAGGAAGCTGGTGTTTGGGCAGGGGAGAGCAGAGCTGGGCACTCCTCCTTTAAATGAAGCACAGAACTAGAGGTGGACCAGGAAGGAAGGTAAGGAGGGACATCAAATCAGTCATCCACCACAGACCACGTTTCAGTCATGCAGGAAAAGCAAACAATTTATTTACATGTCTGATTGTACATTACAGTTACCTGAAGGATCCACATCAGCAAGGACAGCTTTATTGTCCCTAGAAAGTATTTCAAGAAAATACAAAGAAAATAGTGTAAATGGCACATTGCAACAGTACTGACATCACTTCACGGGTGGTGTAAATTACAGAATGAGATTAAAAATAGCCATATGCCACTTTTGCTGGCTGCTTTTTTTTTTCAGTAACAATGGAGCAAGTGGACTTTTCTCATTTTCATACTAAGCAGCCTTTAAAGTAAAAAAATAAAACTACCTCATTGCTTCTAAGGCAGTTTTATATTCTGTCAAATGGGTGCCGAATTCAGTCAAAAAACTTCTGCTCCATGAGAGCAGAACATACTATTTTATAGATAAAAACATCTCTGTGTTGTAAGATTTAGGGGATATTGATGATTTCTTCCTTGTGACTTAGCAGAGTTTATCTCACTGTGTCTGGGGGCTGGTGAGTGGGGTACTGATAAACCAGAAGGTGTGAGTGGAGGGAACAATTTGAGGATCTCACCAGATGAGGGGGTCAACACTCTAGAAATGAAACCACCAGCTCGAGAAGAGGCTGGTGGGAGGGAAGGACACTTCTAGGACCAGATCCCTGGTTGCCAGTTACAGATGTCCAGTCTCACAACACATCTATTCAGCTTCCCAAATGCTGCAGGAGAGTGCTGTGCTACAAACCCCATGGGAAGGAGTCTATTCAGCATTTGCCAAAATGTGAAAAGCGAGACACCCAGTTTCTCACTTCTGCAAGAGGAAGATCTCCAGCCATGCATATCCAGGGTCTGTCCTTGGGAAACGCTGCCACAGAAGCCAGGGAGGAAAGAGAAGGAATAATTTAAAGCATCTGAGGCACTCTAAGACGTCGAGTCTATGAATTGGTAATGCTATTTCTCTTTCCATTTCAATGGGCAAAGTAAATCACTTGCCCAATCCCACAAAAATAATCCCGGAACTGCAGTTAATCTGAAATGGGCAATGTGTTCAAATGAGGTTTTGGTCTGGTGTCCATTTCAAGTATAAAAAAAAGCAAATTAGCTTTAATGGAAATAAAAACTATAATTGCCAAGTCAGGACAATAACATTTAGTTAAGTGTTTTATTATTTTGAATTAACTGAAGCCAACAAGTGGATAGAATTGGTCTCATAACGATACTAGAACAATAAATCTGCGAGTGTGTGTGTGAAACATTGCCTTACAAAAGAGACCAGCCATCTGACACAACATTTCTAAAAGAAGACAAGGAACTGCTAATTATGTTAATTTTCATTTGCTACGTAATTTAGACCATGATCTAGTGCTTCTAAAAAAACCTGTACAAAATGAGTATTTTTTACATCTCAGAGGCACATGAATACAAATCTGATCTAGTTTATATATACACATGTACAAGAAACCAGATGATAAAATGAAAGAAGTGTATATAAAAAGTGCCCGAAACAGATGATAAAATGCAAAAATAAAACGTATCTTCACAACAGAGAAGTAAAAGGCACAAGTACTAAAATACGTAACCATGCAAAAAACGTGGGTAGTCTGTGCAACAAAGAAAAACAAATGGCTCTCACAACCAATTTTACAGTAATTCTCAAAATGTTTCAGTATTTAAACATAACATCAGTGCAACATTTACTGCCCTGTAGCAGGTTCACAAGACACAAAATTCTCGGTTCCCCTTCTGGCGTCCTTTCTCCAAAGCCAGAAGAATTTAGCTACAGATAAGGTATTATATAAAATAGGGCTGGTGTTGGGTAGTGTAAGATCCCTGTGTGGAGGAGTAACTGCAGCCCTCCTGCCCCCCTTACCCTCTGCACACTGACCGTGTGTCTCCCAGGAGAGTCCCTGCTCCTCGATGGGGCACAGCAGCTCTGAGGGGTTTGCCAGGGCCAGTGTCACTGCTGACAACAGGAGTGTGAAAGCTACAGCTCACGTGTCACAGCTGCACCACTAACAACACCTACACAACCAGAAATACGGATTCGAGGGGTAGGTGTCCAAATTACACCACAGAAGCCCATGTTTGTTACTGTACGTTTTCATGAGGTTTAAAGTTTAAGTCAAAAGTAATCCCTCTGTGTCTGTTTGAACAGGTACTACTCTTGCAGTTGAAACAAAACCTCCAGACTTAAGCCAGTGAGCTAAAACCCATCGTATCCGGAACACCACGTAGCACTGTCAGCTGGCTCCACACTGTGGCAAACCCTGGTACCGTGGCCCTGGCTGCAGATGTTTGTGTCTTTACGGGCTGCTGCCGTTCCCTGTTCCCTACGAGGTGTGCCTGCCAGGCTCAGCTGCAGGGCTGTGCCTCTCACAGGCTGTGAGAACAGAGTGCAATGGGACACCTGTACAGAATCCAGGCAAAACTTGTGGCACATCCCAGTGATCCCACACCTGGATCACCTTCAAACTTACCCTACCTGCTTGCATACTGTGAGAATCAGCTTCAGCGTTTTGTACGTGGAACACAAACAGCTTTCATGACCACACAAAAGGCAAGGACAGGACTGGCCTGGTATAAAGACAAGGCTGAAATTGTCTCGGTAGCTAAAGCCATACTGAAGCCAAGACTGTTGAATTTGTCCCTTCCATCTGCTCCTAGTGCTGCCCCAAGGCACACAGCCACTCTGACTGTGGGCACAGTGGCTGGGGACAAGACCGAGAGTGTAAATGTCAACAGAACAAACACTGGAGAAGAATCCCAGAAAGAAACAACTCTCTTGCACATCGATGGGAGTAACTCCCAGTGCATTATGCAGGATGACAGGATTCAGATCCAACACCTACTGCAATCCTTCTCAATATCTAAAGGTGCATGCAGAGTTTCATTAAACAGAAACCCATACATGCTTCAACAGCAAACTGCTCCTAGAATCAATACTTTGAATTCAAAAATACTGAGAAAAAACCCCGGGGACGATGCAAAGGAAAAAAATGTCAGCAACTGTGGAACTATATCCTTTAAAACCAACCAGCTGTGTTACATCACCTGTCATGACTTCTTGACAATGTTTCTTGAGAAACAAATGACTTGACAAGAATATGAGCATTGCTACTTACACCAGGAACTGCTCAGTTAGAGTTTGAGTCAAGTTTTCACTTAAATCAATATAAGCCAAGCCACTGATTTGGCAAGTGTTTGATCAGCTGCTACTTCCTTCCTTCCTTCCTTGGAAAAAATCCCTCAGACCACACCATACAGTATTTGTTTTAAGAGAAAACCACTGTATGTTCACTGCCATCAAAGAAGGAAAAAAACTGTTCTTTTATTTGTAAATTCTAGTTCTTAGACTCATCGCATGTCACCAGCACTATGATGCAGAGACCGCTGAGCAGTGCCTGGTGTAACAGCCCAAAGTGTGTGTTTATGTATCAGCTTCCAAGCCCTCATTTACAAACCAGATTAGGGAGCCTAAACACTGTAGCTCTAGATCCTCTCTGGAGAGCAAGGCAGTTCTACCAAAGTAAATGGAGCATTGCTGCACTCAGACAGCAAAATATTTGTTGATACACATATCTTTGAGAATTAATAATGCTGCGTTCAACTCCCTACAGAGCTGGCTGAGAAACATCTGAATTTCTCCCAAAGACCATGAAAGGAAAGTTGGCAGCAAAAGTGCATGGGATGGTTTTGGGTTTTTTTGAGACTTGCAACAAATTTGCATATTAAAAATTCCTTAAAAATAGATGGGATGGTTACAGTTTGTCACTGTTGCACTTCAAAATAAGACAAATTCTTAAAGAGTTTGAGTCTTTAACAGAAATTATTAAGAAAGCTGAAAAATCTTCTTTTGATGTCAAAGCAGTTTTGAATCAGCATCACTCTGAAATCAATACTAGGCAACAGTGAAGACTGAAGTCTGGAGGGAAGCAACCAATATCAGAAAAATCGTGAGAGACTAATTTCAGGTACTCTCAAGTGCAAGTTTTGAAAGAGGTAATTTTTCTGTGTGTAGGACTGCCCTGACCAAGGGCAGCTTTCAGCCAAGAGCCACTGGTACAGAAATACCTGCAGTGGTTTGCAACTGGTTTGACCAGAATATCACTTAGCTTTTGAGAGTCTAAGGTTGAATGAACTAAGGAACAGATCAAGATACAGAGCCTGGGATTGTGTTCACGTCCCCAAGGGTTAAGTGAGAAGCAGGGGTCTGACACAGGAACGTTTGCTGCATTTGTGCATTGCTAGAACAGGGTGATAGCACATTTCTGTGTCTGAAGTTATTTACCCAGGGAAGCGAGGCCCTTGTTCCAGCAAGAGTAACACTGACAGAGGCAGGTTGTACTTCCCCAGCTCTCCTGAGAGCACAAAGGCAGCACAGCAAAGAGGTAAAACTTATCAGAGAACAGACACCCAAACTGGTGCCTCCCTATCGCCACGTCTCCCGTCTGTTCCGCCAAAGTCTGTCTGACACCTGATCAAAGTGTGCACTCTCTGCACCTTCAGCATCAGATTCCTCCCTGCCCCAGTGACCCATCAAGCGATCCCTTATTACCAAGTTACCTGCTTGTCATAAAATGTGATGACTTCTTTTCTGGGATAGAAGGGCTTTCCAGGGCTTGAACTGCAAGACAGATTGGTCTAATATCTGCAGTTACTCAGTCTAAGAATGCAATTGCTAATTATTATTTTTAGAAGTGGATACCTTAGAGGAAAATCTGCCAGTGAAATGCCTCTCCCACCTCCAACTCACATTATCTGTCAAACACAGCAAGTATCTGGATACGTATTTCAACAGTACCAGACAGCAGCACCACACCAAGGGCCCCACAGGAGCAGAAGGGTAACTCCTTTACACAATGAAACAAAGCTACAAACACCACCAACATGGTGGTAAGACAACTCTTCAAATGCAAACAGTGGAGCAAGGAAGAGTTGCTAAATGCTGACACACTTGGGTACAGAGCTGAGGAAGAAGTCCTGCAAGATTTTAGAAAATCCACTGCTGGGAATATCCCTTTCAGGATTTTGGCCAGATTCAGTGACTATTTGTCACTAGTAGTGACTATTCACCTCTTATATATAATTACCTTCACAGGAACTTGGCTACCACTACAGTCATGTCTTCTGTTGGCGTCCATGGGCTCTGTGGTCTCAGTGAAGTAAGCCAGGCTCTGCTTTCAGTGAAACAGTCCTCAACATTTGCTGATGTTCCACCCTAGTGGGAACGGGTTTTAGATTATTAAAATTTTGAAGCCAAGTCTAGTTTACTTAAAAAATAATTAGGGAAAAACATTCAGTCACCAGTCTAAGCTGCAACAGCTTCACTCACATTTAAATCCACCGCACGAGAGCACAATAGCAGTGTAACTTCACAGTCAGCTCCAGAAGCAGGGCTGCTGGTCACCCAGCCCTGCTTGTCACAGCAGGTGAGCAATAGCCACCTGACCATGTGGAAGAGTCCTCTGTGGCCTACACAGAGAGCAAAGTCCCTGGCACAAGCCACAGACAGCACCAAGCAGAGGGAAATGGCATCACTAAAGTGCAGGTGAGGAGTCCTGCAGGCAGGTAGCACCAAGTGGCTTAACTGTTCCTCTCCTACCTTCTGGGTGGCACATCCAGAAGCAGCAGCAGAAGGGTGGCTGTGTGGGGTTTCCATGGTGTTCCACCCACTTCTCCACAAACAGAAGCTGCTGCAATGTAGTACAGGACATTTTACACCATTCCCAGGTGGCAAAGGAGTGGTTTTAAAATCCCTTCCTCCAGATTACCCTAGAGCCTCAGGAACCCAGCCCTGAGACATCTCTGTTTAAACCACACTGTACCATTTCTCCTGCAGACACCTCTGTGTGGGGTGTTGTGTCCCACAGTCATTCCTCTGGTCCCTTCTCTCTTTTCAGTTACTTTACACCTGCCTAATGCAGATACACAGAAACAAACTGTTTTTATTTTCTTGCCTTCAAGAAAGCCTGATTCCAGCACATCCCCTGCTTCCCATCGCTCCAGTAACACATCACTGAAGGCAAGAGCACAGAGATTGCAGAAAAATATATATATATTTACATCCATAACTGAATACAGTTTTATGTATTCAAATTCAGGAAAAATGCATCACATATACACACCAAGATACATCGAGAGAATACTAAGGGCAAGACACTGCCAACAGCAAGAAATACACAGAAAAGCACAGTCATTGCTACTGTAATGTTCTTCTGGGGAGTGTATTCAAGAGAGGAAACATCTCTATGCACTGGGGAAAGCCAGATACTCGGGCCTATTTTTCTGTGCCAGTTGGTGTGAATCAAAAGTGTGAAACTTTTACTTTAAAAAAAGTGCATGGAATAAAATTCGTTTTTAGCATTCAACTACCCAAACGATTCCATAAGCTCCTTATATAAGCTACATTATTAATTAAAAAGGTCCTAGCCCTACAGTACACAGATCCAGCTCCGGAGAACACAGGCACATGTTGAAGTCATCCCTATTTAAGGCAGCATTTAAGCATAAACTCAACTTTAAAGCTTATGTTCTGTCACACTGACTTCTCTGAGCAGTCTCAGTACACACTTAAAAGTTAAGCACCTGCACAACTGCTCATCTAAGCGAGGATGTGTTCCCTATTCAGAGCTTTAGATATGCACATGTGTGCTCAGTCTGGACTGGTAACTCCTGCAAGACCAAGCTCCTTCTTTTTCCTGCCCTATAGGTAAAATCCACTCCACACCAGACTGCTCTCCATGGCTGTGTCAGCAACCAGTGGATCCTCTCCACAGCCTGCCCAAAAAAATGTCAAAGGAGTGCAGCTATATGGGCTGGAAAAGCAACTCAGCACGTGATGTCAAGGGCTGCTCCTCCTCCTCCCCTGAAGTGAAGATATGTCATGCAAAATTCTTTTTTTTTTTCTGGTAAGAACTGGAATGTGTTCCTTCAGTGAAATCTTGAAACTCAGGGTGAGGGGAAGGGGCAGGATCCCAGAATTCATCTTAATGACCCATGATATACCCCTGAAAATAGGGGAACAGATTGGAAGAGCTCTTTGCCTCAATGCTACAGGGACCTCCCCCCCCCGGCACAACAAACACACATGCGCACACGCCGAGGAGCAGCTGGCTCAGAGCACCCCAAAGCAGGCTCCAAAGTGATCTTACATCAAAAGCACTTTGTGCTGACAGTGGCAAACAAGTGGATGGTGATTTTTTTTTTCACAAATAGCAACAATTTTGCAGTATCTTCCTCTTCTTCCCATTTACTTTGTGTCTTGTCTTTTCCCAAAGTTTGTTTTTTGTTGTGTGTTTTTTGTTTTTTTTTAACCCGATGGGTGGTTGAAGTACTAAAACTTAATCAAATAGTAAATTACACAGTCAGCACCAGTCAGGAACTGAACCTGGGTATGTCAATTGGTTTGTGGTACCCAAATTCCTGGAAGAACGAAGAGAAAATTCTTGCTCCTAAAGTTAGGGCCACATCCATATGTTTCCATTGTCTTTTTTACCTTTACAACTAGAGGTAGAGTCATTTTGTCCAGTATCTAAAACAGCATGATCCAGTTATATTGTTATTACAATATACAGTATCCATCTTATCACAGGTATTGAAAGTGCATGGAAAAAGTCTAACCAAGCCAATTCAATGACAAATAACAGTGTACCAAACATCATATAAACACACCCGCGCACCCACACTCACACGTAGTGTATATATATATATTTATAGATTAATTTACAGTATCAGAGTGTTGTTTAGATCCAGTGGCATGTGCAGAAATATCAGGCAGTTGCTGCTTTTCCTTCTCCTATTCTCTTCAATTCTTTATTTCCAAGATGGACGGGTTGTGGTCCAGGATTGCCAGAATGATCTTGTCCATATACTGTCGCAATCTGTAGTTTATCTCTTCCTGCTCTTTGAGGGCTTCCATGAGCTGAAACACAACATTTCCAAGTTACTCTTGAAATATTCTCACTAGTTTACAAATAGCTAGATTTCTGAGCTGTGAAAGGCCCCTCAACCTCTCCAAGATGAAGACTGCTTTGCTTTTTATGTCACACGTTCAATGCCAAACTGGCAGAGCTGCCAAGGAGTGACAGAGCCCCAGATCCTCCTAAAGCTCATGTTATTTGGGTGTCCATTTTCATTTGCCTTCACGTAAGTACTACCCTGAATCTGCAGTTTAGTACCTTTGTTTTATTAGACAGGAAAAATGGCACAAACGGGAACGGTTTATGCAGGTCTGTGAGGTTTTACTGAGCCTGGGCCACAGCTGTCAGGCACCTCCCTCCTTTGAAGGGGGAGTGCTGGGCATCCCTTGCATGAGCCAGAGTCATGAGATACACAGGGAGAAAGTCAGATTTTTCTTGACAGTAGCAAAAGCCCAATTTGCTTTTACCTAATTAGAGATCAACAATTAAACACCTTCCTTCACAGAGCTCTGGTTCAGCAAGAAACTCAAGTATGCACTTCACTTCAAGGGCCTGCCCAGGAGCTAAAAGGCTGGCAGGTCATTCCAGTACACACTGGGTAAAAGGCCTGTCTCAGGACTCCTCTTGATGAAGAAATGGGGAATTCTGTCTGGAAGAAACAGAGCATAAAGGGCAAACAATTCCTTTTAATCTCCTTCACCACTAACCTGTCGTCTTCCCTGGGAGCTCTTACGTATCCATGGGCCTGATCTCACAATCTGTCCTGGAGCTCAGAGGAAGCTACATGAGCTGGACTCAGCCCACAGACAAATGGGCCTCCCATAATATATTCCAAAGCATTATCAGATTATTAATTGCAAATTACTTACTTTCTTCAAGAATTCAGCTCTGCTACAGGGAATATAGGCAATATATAGCTCAAATTTAGATAATAACTACCTATGGTCATTTCTGTATGAAACTTATGTCATACTATCACAATACCCTAAAACTGTAAAACAGTTCGCTGAGAGTCTCATAATTCCTTTTTTTTTTTGAGAGAGAGAAATGGGAGAGTTATATTACAAGGAGCATCCCAAAATACTGTTAGACTTAAGGCAATCTTCCAACACTCCTGAACTCCTATCAAAGCAGAATTTCTGTTGTTCATTTGTCAACTTCAGATAGTTCAACCTTGACAGTTAATTACATTGAAAAACGCTTATTCTTGGATGTAATACCTGATTAAAAAAGCCCATTACCTCATCTCTTGATGCAGAATCGATTTCAGCAGCCAGTGACTGGGCTTTTGTTTGCGTTGCAAAGAGATTTTTAGCTTCATAAAGACTGAGGCTTAGGATCTGTCCATTAAGGTCATCATTTTGGTCACGAAGTTTCTGATTCTCCTGTTTGAGGAGGATGAAAAGACAAATTGCTTTTAAGTTCTTCCTACAAGGTTTCATTAAAAATAAGTAATATTTTAACACCACAGGTAATTTGGGTGACACGTGGTGAGGCTGCAAGTTAACAGCAACTCTCTTACCTCCAGTGACAAGTCCTCCCTGCCTGGATCACAGGGCACAATTCACATTACTGATGCAAAGAAGTCCTACACAGATGCACCGTGTGTCTCATGCTTGTGATAAAGGGGGGACAAAATCTAAAGGCAGCGTGCCAGGGGTTGCAGCTGTAGGCATTTTCCAAGGCAGCCCCATATATCTGATGTGGGTCAAGAGGCCTTTTCTGCTCACCTGCTTCAGCCGCTTTATTTCATGCTCCATCTCCACCTCCCTGGTTTTGGCGTTGAACTCGCTCACGCTGGATGAGGAGCTTCTCCCACGCCCAGGACGTTCACATTCCAGCTTGTACAGCTGCAGGTGCTCCAGTTCCTTCCGCAGGTCTTCGATGAGCTGTGGGCACGCAAGGAGGTCATGTATCTCCAGCACAACCCTGCACAGCCAGCCCCCCCTGCAAACAGCCACCTCTGTGCTCAGACAAGCACTCTGTGAGCCTGGCTGAGGCCAGAGTCCTACAGCACAGCCACCTGCCCTTCTGTGGAAGCACAGCTCACTTACACCACTGCAGAGATGGAAGGGCTCTGACCGCTAACCTTCGTGTCCGAGAAGCATAATTGCCCTAGTATGGGAAGTGTTAGGGCACACATTTGAGGCTGCAAGTTCTCAAAGAGTTGTAAACCCTTCGGGTCAGGGATTGCCATTTATATTCTTGCAGCGTCCATCACCCTGTGGGCACCCCTCCCACAGAAACACAATCCAGCAGGACATTCCCTGGCTGTGCTATTCTCAGTGCTCATCCTGTCTGCCCATTCTTTTTCAGATGGGTTTCCATGCAGGTGAGAAGAGACTGCCTGGCCTTACACCCCTCTTCACGCCTACCTCCTGTGTGGCTTCCCTCTCCTTGTTGAACTCCAGCCTGTTCTGCCGCAGTTTGTCCATCATTCTCTTGTACAAATCCATCTCATCCTTCAGTCGCAGACTCGTGTCCTCCAGCCTGTCTGACATGCGTTGCCTTTCCTACAATAAACGGGGAACTTCATAACCAGCTTGAAAGTGCAGGAGAAACCCTGAGTTTTACAACATAAACCAACAGACACAGCAGGTCATAAGCTGGCTTGTGTCTTGGGGCATTCCTGCCTCTAAATGTTCCAATTCCATTAATAGTTTAAGGAAGAAAAATTAAAGAAGGTGGGCCAAGCACTGTATGAGTTTTGCTCTTACACAAATGAAATTGCTGTTAAATTGCTCAAGCACTCAGGGGGGTTTTGTTACCTCATCTAATCTCTCCGTTTGGGATTTCAGCCGTGTGACAGTGCTTTTCAAATCACCGTTTTCTTCTTCCAGTTGCTGAACCCTGTGTTAATAACAAAAACCTTATAGCAAATACCTCTTCAAGATGGCAGACATGCAAAATAGCATGCTCTAAAAAGCCATTTCACTTGCACTTGACAGAAAGACCAGACACAAAAATCTTTCTAATCTTAGCACTTTTTAACGTGAGCTTTTTGATAGTTTGTTTTTGGGGCCCAAAAACGCCACACTGACCCTCAGATTCTTGTGCTCCTAAAAACAGGTACCTAAAAAAATAAATTAAGTCGGAAGAAACAAATGTTTGCTACAGCTGGTCACAATTCCCTCCTTGAATCCATGCCAAATATCCAGCTAAGCTGTCTACATGGGCCATGTGGATTAAAGCATTAATGTAAGGCATCCTCCCAGCTTTTGGGCTTTAAGACACACAACTGCCCAGCTACTCTACTGACCTGCCAACCTGCCACCATCTGTGCACTGTCTGGTGGTAAACAGCCTACGTTTACATGCAAAGTAAAAATGAAGACAAGAGAACCTCGTGCTCTGTTCTGGGTGGCACCAAGGTGTTTGTTACCTTGTGTTTAGCAGTTCGATTTCAGTGCCTTTCTCTTTTTCATACTTGCTGTAAGCTTCTCTATGTCTCTTTATCTCGTCTTCCAGGGTCTGTTCTGCTGATGTTTCTTGGTCTTTCAATAGTTCCTCTAGTTCATGAACTCTAAGGAAACCAGATCTCACTTCAGTAAGAGCTTCACAAGTACTTAAAAAATAAGTGTGCAACTTCACTGTCTCCGTCTTTCCTGCCCATTCCTTTATTTCATTCTACTTCACCCTTTCTCTTGGCATTTAATCTCTCCCGGTATCTCTCCCGGTATTTAATCTACCCAATAAGCACAGAATTAATTAGTACTGGTTCATCTATTATTCTTTCAATCTCAAGAAGCTGGGACTACAAATCAGCCTTATGCTCTTGCTACATGCAAGAAAAAAAAAACAAACCCAACCACCACAGTAACCTTTCTCACAGCAGAAGAGCTTGCTCTGTGCAAGTCAGTAACATCTCTGTTAAAGACACCAGTTTGGAAGGCCTCTGCTTGCTCAAAATTCATCCCTATTGCACTTGATTTCTCAGATGAAGCCTTATTTCATCTGTCAGCATTAAGGAAGGAGACTTGGTCATACTCTACAGGTAGAGATGTTCCTTCCCCACAGCCGTGTTCTGGCTTTGCTCTGACATGGTAAGGAGAGCTGGCTCTGTGCTCTGTTACCTGTGAACTAGCTGTGTGTTCTCTTGTTTCAGTTTGCTCTTCAGGTCACCATTTGTCAGGCTGTCATTCTCCAGTTCTGTCACCTTCTTCTCTAGGTATGTTACCTGGAAGGGGAAGTGGAAAAAACTGAAGAGTCTGAATCTCTCTTTAAACACCCCTGCACAGTTCTTAACTGGCATTTAGCTATTCTACTCTTTTTTAAAGGTGGCATATTTCTCTGCAAAGCCAGCAGTGAAATTAAGCTCTGAAATTCTGGGTTCCCCAGACCCAGCATCTTCCTTGAAGGTGATCAGTGCAAATACACCCCAAGGAAGTACTAACACAACACCTGGATCTGTGCTCGCACAGCTCTTACATTACTGTGAAACAAAGTCATAATATCAATGGAATGTCAAGGAAATTCTGAATGAGGTTCTTCAGATCAGGGGTCACTGTGAGCCAGGAGCTCTGTCCATTGGTGCAGGTCTGCAGCAGGATTTGGTTGGGTACATTAATCCCAAGGCACACAGCTTCTCACCTTTTCAGTGATATCATTGTCACAGGAGTCTATACTGTCTCTGAACAAGTCTTCTGTGCTGCCATTGCTGCTGCTGAAGTTACTGTTGTGGAAGAGTTGTCTGAAAGATCAGAAGGATAATTATTTTGCTTGATGAGGAGAGAGGACAAAGAGTCTGGTTGAGACTTTGAACATCCGATGCTAAAATCTGTGCAACCATTTCAGTGACAATTACAATTGTTTAAACACAAGTCTTACAAGAGACTGGTAGCTAAATGAAGTCATACTGAGCACAGTCAATGACATTAGTTCTAGGGAGTGAGTTCTTTGTTGCTTTTGATAGGATCTGCCACCAGCATTAACATAGTTTAAAAAATACTTAGTCTTATTCACACTATGTACTGAATTGTATTTGCCTTATTAGAAATTTTAAAAAGGTCACCACTGCACACTGGTTGGTGCAGTTAACCTAGAAAATTTCATAGAGTAAGAATTTTAAAAAATATAAAAAAAGAAATCCCAAGCAGTTCCCACTGTAGAATAGTGTCAGAAACATGCAACACTGGAGATCATGTAAAATGTTCCCAACCCTTATAGGCCTCCCCAGCCCAGGGCTGGTTCATTCAGTCAAAGGAAGATGACAATGCTTTAGGTCCTTTTTAAAGGGGTGCTCTTGTTTTCCTTTGCATTTTGGCAGCAACAACAAGGCCCACATTATGGGGGTTAAAGAAGTAATACCTGGACTGATGGAACAGCAGTTTAAAGGAAGAAAGTTGTCAGACAAGGAAGCAACTATCTATGTTTTTAAGAGCTCTCTCCAGTTCAGGAGCCTGCTCCAAGCCAAGTATTGGTTTCTATATTCTTTAACATCCCTACCCAAACACAGGCCCCTTTCCTTGAAAACTTATCTTGGCAAATTTTTGTTTTCCAAACTTATTCTTAATCTCTTCTCCCACTCCCACTTATGGAATTGTTACGACTGATTCCACAAGTATTCATGGAAAAGTTGAAGACTCTTACCTTCCAAAAGCTGTGCTTGATATTTTCCTGTTAGGGCTACATGGATACAGAAGGAATGATATAGGAATTAAAACACTGATTTGATTCAATTTTAATTGCATAATGAAATAGAATATTGACTATTTTAGCAAAGTCAAAACATGATTCTGTGAACAATATTCTTTAAAAACTTAACCAAAAGCTGCAGTTACTAACAATGCAAAGATGAGTGAAGCCACAAATTACTGTGATCATTAATAAGTCAATTTGCAAATACTGTTACGTTTAGCAGAGATTTGTCAGTGTAAATCAGAGCAAAACTAACATTAGAAACACCACAAAGGGACACTAAGTTAGTGATGGACATATATTCTGGATTCCCAGTTTTTAGATGATTTTATAAACAGTTAGTTTATCCTTCCCCATAATGCTTCCCAGTTCAGCACAGGAACTGAGGTGCTTCCATTTTCACAGCTCCCTTCTGCAGCCAGGGACTGGTATTATCCAAACAAAGGGCCACACTGCAGACAACAGCACCAGAACCAGATCAAAATATCCTGCTGCACCTCTCCATGAGAGGATGTCACATCTCAGTGTGCACAGACACAGCTCTCTGCCAGGGCATTGCTCTCTTCCAGCCAGGCATTCACAGCCTCCCTCACAAAATTCCCAGAGCCCTGGTGGGTCATGCTCTGGGTGTTGGCAGAGCCTTGCTAGGGCAGGAACACTGTTCATGTCAAGTGCTCCACTGCTGTGCCACCGAGAGCGCAGAGTGCTCTGTCCCAAGGGTTGTGCCAACAGGCAGGACTCACGTTCAGTTTCTAGGGGGAGCCAGAATCCCACCAAACAATTCCCTTCAAAAACCCCGGGTGACTGTTGCAAGCACTTTTCAAGTGCTCAGCACAGCTCAGAAGTGGATGGAGTGGCAGAGATGTAAGGAAATTTCCTTACAGGAATGTAAGGAAAAAGCTGAAATTGAAAAGAACCCCAAAAGCAACTTCTGCCATAGGAATTTATCATTTTTCCAAGTTCCCTTGAGGATAAAAAAAAAAAATCCCACAGGAACAAAGTACCTCTGCTGACTAGTAGCTTTAGGAGAGGTGTATGTAAGGTTATATGCATTAGCTAAGGATCTGCAGATCCCTCCTTCCCACCTGGAGAAAGCAGTAGTTAACTGTAGATCTGCCCTAAGCAGCACAACAGATCTCACTTCCTGGGAAAAATTCCTGGAAATATCACTCTCACTCTGCAATTAAAGAGCTCATTGGTTAAAATATTTGAGTTTACTAATGCTGTCTGCACCTTAAGTCAGAAAAATAATTACTAGCTAATGAGGAACAGCATTTTGGTTCAGGCTAGATGTCAAACTCTAAATTTCTTACTGTTTTCCAGGGACAACACACCTGTAAGACAGAAAGGGATACAGGAAAGGAGAGGGTTCTCTCTCCCTCTCCTCCTGCTTCTAACTGGTGCCATTTCCAGGGGGCATTGCCAAAAGCAGTGCAATAGGCTGCTTACCTGTTTGCTTTCAAGTTTTTCAGCCTGGCTTCCAAATCGTTGAGGAGATTTATCTTTTTGCAGCACTGTGAGCAGTAAACATCCAGTAACTCGCTGTTATAAACATGCCTCATTTTTCGGGGGGTTTGGCCAGCGCTGTTTGCAGGAAAGGAGAGATGTTACTGCCTGTAGTGACCAACTCACAACTGGCTTTCCTCTTGACTGTGTGTCTGTGTGTCAGAATCACAGATGAGGGACTTGAAGAATCACCTCTAACCACAGTCATCTAATTCAGAGCTGATGATGGAGCGTTCTGGCCTCAGGGCAAGTCTACCTGTCTGAGCTGAGCCTTTCCAGAGGATGTGGTCTGGGTATCAGTGCAAAGAACCAGACTGAGTGACCAGAAGAATAGCAAAAGGCATACAGAGTCCACTGGGATGCATGTAGCAAAGGCAGCTAGATCAGTATGTTCCACCTCAGCAATGCCCTCCTCTCATCCTGCCCATCTTCCCGTTAGAGCCTGGCATGCAAACCAAAGAGTCTCTTCTCCAAGAGAAAGACAGGAAGATGAAAAACAGAGTGGCTGGGTAAGAAGTCACACAAAGCCCCTCAGATGGTAGGATGAAAGGAACCCTGGAATGAGGAGGAAGGGAGAAGTGGACAAAGAGGAGATAACAGTAGCTCTTGGCATGATAAAGAGAAAATAAATTCAAATAAAAAAGAGCAATCATGGCATGGAGTGCACTGAGCCCCAGGAATGAGAATGGAAAGGGCTGCACAAACCCAAGGAAGGAGGGGATGAAGGACACAAGCCATCCTTGTGAGAGGGCAGAGGAGAAGGGTGCTGGCTCTGCATGCAGGACAGAGGTGGCAAGGCTGGAGTGCAGAAGTGCTGGAAACAGAGGGGAGCACGTGGGGGCTGCATGCAGAACAGAAGGATGCAGTGAGCTTGTCCTGTGTTAGCCATGAACCACAAGACCTTTGTGTGCTGTTGATCCAAGCAGGCAAATCCTAGAGAATCTCCATGCTCAGCTCTTCCCAACCCTGCTCCCCCATTCCCCTGCCTGGGGAAGGACTGTAAAATCTGGAACTGACTTGGTCACAGGACGTAAGAGCTGCAGAGGCTGAGGTCACATGCAGGAAACCAGTGCACTGCTGTGGCATTTCTAGCTCCCAACAGAGAGCAGCTACTTGCTCATGATAACCCCCTGTCCGTGGGCAGCACTTCCCCTCATAGCTCAGTGCTGAGGATTTGCAGTATCAGAACACTAAAGAGAAACAGCTCTCCTGTAAATCTTCTCTCCACTGCATCAGTGCTAAGCTGGTTTCCATTGCAGCAGATTCCTTCCAATACTAGCCCTGAACTGTGAAATATGTTGTCTGCAATACAAGGCAATCTCTAGAAGCAAAACAGCCCAGTTATTTCAACAGAACCCAACAGAGGTTATCAGAAACAATATATTTGCTCAGCTCTTATTAAATGCAGTCTGTCAACTGGAGGGCAGAAAATGAAGTGATAACATTTTAAGGTGAGTCTGTGTAACCAGTGTAAACTCTGGTATGGTCAGAGAAGAATAAAAATGAAAAATTGTTTGTTAACGAATAAGGAGCAACCTGGAAGATACAGATGAGCCAAGGTCAGAGTAGGCGTTGGTTCTGGTCTCATCATCAGGGCATGGGCTACTGGGAGTAAAATCCACATCATCTCCTTCCCCATAATCTTCAAACTGTTCTTCATTACTGATCAGAGAGGCGGTAGAGTAAGTGGAGAGGTCAGATGCTGCAGAAGGGTTGTGAGGACTTGACCTGAAACAAGAGGTCAAAACATCTCGAAGGCCGACTTTGATAGCACCTCACCTCACATGGAATCTTCCACCTTCACAGCCTGTCCCCTCACTGGAAGTTGTACCCCACTTACTTTGTGCTAAAACCCTGAAGTGCTAAATGCATCTGATGTGCAATGGACACGGTGCCTGGAAAGGCACGAGCACGGGAATCTACAAACAAGCTACTTGTGAGACAGGTTTGGATCAACACAAACCACTTCACTTTAAAGAGCACACCCTGATGATCCTCAGTCACCATTTCCTCGTGGGGACTTCTGCTCTGAATGCAGACAACTCCAAAATGCATGGGGTAGTGAGAGGAACATGTGCAAGACAGAGACTGTCGCTGTATTCCACAATCAGAGAGTTTTCAGTAATCCCAATAAACCCTCTCCCACACCCCATGAGTTCCAGCCACTCTCTTCTGTGTGGTCAGAAACAACTCTGAGCTCACCACAATACCTGAGAGTCACTAAAGCTACTGATGTGACCTTCCTTCCATCCTGACAAATTGTGTCTTTCAGAGCACATAAGGACCACAAGGAGAGGCTGCCTAACTACCACAGAAGTACCTAAAATAATGTCCAACAGGCAGGAATGGCAGGACCCTGGACCTCAGAGAGAGAGAGGGCACAGAGGTAAATAGATCAGCAGAGTCAGGCACCACAGGAAAGCAGCTGGCAGAGCAGTTTTGAGCACATCACACCTAATAAAACAGAGCAAGTTGGCTGCAGAGAGGGCACAGTGTTCTGCCCAGAGTCCAGACTGCCCTGCAGCCCCAGAGTGCACCTGCTGAGGCAGGGACTCCACACAGGTTTGCTCAGCTCCCACCTCAGTCAGGCATTCAGAGACAAGCCACTAAATTCACATACAAGTTCTTACAAACAAACTTCTCCCTACAGAAAAAACACCTGGAAGGCCTGAAATAAGACAATTCATTTGTGAAACTCTGGCCTAGCCCAACACATTGCTCTTCCCACTACAGAGCAGAATCCAGGGCCTCTGGAATACAGACAGGCACTGATGGAATCTGCTGGCACTTTGTACAGATTGGTTCAAGTTTTCCACTCCCTCTGCCTCAGTGCACAGTGCCTGCACCTTCAACTCCACCAGCTGAGCCACGGGACAGTAACTCCCAGTTGATGTTCTACAGCAGCTCAACAATATTTCCCCCTAGGTTTTTTTTGAATATGCCTTTAACCTCCCAACCTCTCCACAGGGAGATTCTTTTTCCCGTAATATTACACTGGTGAGCTGTAAACAAGAGATGCACCAGTGTTCCTTTGGCAAGCACTATCTGCATATCCCTTCCCTCCAAAAGCAATTAGCAGAAGAGGAAGCGTGCCAACATTTCAGATGTATGCTCTTTTGTTTCTCCCCTTTTGATGAGATCCATTTATAACCTGCAACTCATTTATCTAACTCACATTAACAGAAATTAGGGCAAGTCAAGCCTGGCACACTAATAAAGGATGAAGATAGGAATACTCATACTAGAAATAGATCAAACTTATCTAACAAGGCTCCTTGGCTGGGGCATTAGTGAGAAGCTCAACATCTATTCATGAAGTACTGCTGTGCCATGTATTGATTAGTTTTTGGGAGATCTCATGATCTGTGTAACTGCAACTGCTGTTTGCATCTCAACATAGTTACACCAAGTCAGCTTGGGAAGAAGCTCCTCATAACACCTCCACCAGGACTGGAGGTCTAGGAATTGCAAAGTCATTTGTAAAAGAGTTGCTAAAAGCAGATGATTTTCCTCATTCTAACGCTTTCTGAAGGAACCTTTCATGTGTTTGGTGTTTTTTGTTTGTTTGTCTTTTAAAGCTATCTCCTGTTCTGGGTGAAGGTTCACGAGTGTTTTCCCACAGATTTACCAAGGCTGAGGAGGCCTCAGAGGATAAACCAAGGTCTATCAGTAGCAGCACAGTAGCTCTTAGTAGTTCCTGCCTGCCCTAGAAGGAGGGTACAGGATGCACAATGCCTTTCCCACCCCCTTCACAAGAGCCTGACTGGCACAGCTGGCAGGAAAGACACTCATTTCAAACACAGCACAGGTGAAAGTCACTGCAAGGATGGGGCTTTGGAGAACTGGGAATGGCAAGCAAAGGAGACAAGTTTGATAAAGAGCTGATGAAAACTGTAATTATCTTGATAAATCTCTGAGATTGCTTGGGCAAGTGGGAAAAGGTCAGAACAGGTAGCTGAGAAGTTCAGGAGGAGGGCAGGAATGAGGCTGCACAGGGAGTACCTGAGGAGGCCCAGGAGAGTGAAGGAAGACTGCCTTAGCAATGAACAAAGCTCAGGAGACACAAGATGGCAAGCCAAAAATAGGGAAGACGAGGCAGAGGCTTACAAAGCAAGCCCAGCTGAGCTCTGTCCTGTGGTACTGCATTAACTCAGTTCAAAGCAGGATTAAATCAAGTTGGGTCCTTTTCCCACCCGAGTCATCTTTAACCAACACCCCCAGGGACATACCTGGGAATAATCAAGTTAGGATTACAGAGACACTGGTGTTAACAGCAAACTATGATTACACACACACATGCCAGGACACCCCGTGTTAAACACCATTTACTGCTGAACACTAAAGGTTATGGAAATTAGAAACACAAAGAATTAACTTGGTACATGAAGTTGCAAAGAAAATCTGCAGAGCCCACATTGCCAGGTAACTAGGTGCACAAAAGACTACAGCAGCATTCCTCATACTGAACTGCTTTGCAGGAAGTATTTAATTCCAGCATATAAAGCTTAAGGGAACACAGAAGATCCTAAGTTTTGAGGGATGCTAATGCAGTGATCCATCCTGGAGAGACCCAACAATGCTTTCACTTCAACACACAAGTCCTGTGAGTGCTCACAGAACACGTCAGAAGGAGCCAGGACTGAGGCTACCTAAGCACACCTGGACATCCATCTCCCTCACACTGCAAATGGATGTTAAGTTCCTCAATCCACCAGACATCCTCAGCCTCCCACAGCAGGGATTAGTCACACAAAGGCTCCTTCCTCCCTGGCACACGCCTTGGAACAGAACAGAGCTGCCACGGGGCAAAACCAGCACTCACTTGTCCCCGGGCAGGAAGAGGCCCCCCAGGACACCGTCCTTGTCCTGGCAGACGTCAGAGGCCTCCGAGCTCTGGGCACTCTCGATGGCACTGTCCATGTCAGACTCATGGTGAACCTCCTGCTGGGCCAGAGTCATCCCGTCCTCATCAGGGAACAGCTCCGACTCGCTGTAGGCGCTCTCGCTGTCCAGGTAGGCACAGTCCTGGAGTTCACCCCCCTGGAAAGAGAAGAGTTGGGAGTCAGTTCAGATGGCCCCTTAAGGCAGCCAAGCAGATACAGGAGAAGCAATAACCCAGATCATGAGATCTCTCTGGCTGCCCTGGTAAGCAAGAGTGATACTGAATAAAAGCCATAAAACAACAAGCTGACCTGCTTTTACAAAGCCAGTTCCTGCAGGCCCCTGAGGTAGCTTGTACCTTCCAGAGGGGCTCAAATACTGTCTCTGACTCTTACATGGGAGTACAGGTCAGAGGACACAACACTCAGGTATGAAATACAATAATTTACTAAAAAAATGCACTTGAAGTAATAAAGATCCTCAAAGTTTTATAACAAAATGAGGCATCCTTTGAAAGAGGATAATACACGAGTCACTGAGGGTTAGTCCTGCAATTAATATTATAGATTAAACAAATGCAAACCAGATAAGCCTAACAGTTTACTCTGTCTTTGAGGATGGACAAAAATATATAAGATGAAAAAAGAGTTGGCAAGTATTAAAATGTTTATGGTAAGTCATGGTGATAAAGATTTAAGAGAGCAGGAAAAAAAAGACTGAAATCATCTGTTCCTGCTTCCTGGAACCCCAAGTATCAACTAAAATAAGACATCATTCTCATTAATGCAACTCTTTGCTCTTGCTGTTCGTCCTCTCCCTCCCCTTCTTGCCCCGTGAACACTCACAACAGCCAAGACAAGCTGGGTTCTATTTGCTTGGCCCTGAGGGACAAATAAAAATTCTTAATTGAAAAAATAAAGGCGAAGATTTCACTCTGTCCTTTGATAAGCAGCAACACAGGGCTGCTTTGACAATTCCCATCCGGTATGACACAAATAACTCAAAAGGTCCAGAGCTAGTCCTGCAAATGCTCTGACTCAGAGCTCCACTCCAAACCTCACCTGGGAGCTCCACAGGCAGCCTGACCATTGAGCTGCTGTCAGGAAGTGAAGACAATCAGGCATTTAAAGCTCAGTTCACTGGCACAAGGAATTGAGTATTTCATTCACGGATATACCTCATGTTTAGGCACAATTGTCATCCTTCCCAGCTCCTCTCCAAGGAATCCCAAGGCACTGGCAGCCTGGCACCACTGTCAGCATCCCCTGACCTTCTGCTGAGCACCTTCACTGTGACACTGTCACAGTGGCACCACTGGCTACAGCTCTGCTTCAGCCTCTGGACACTCCTCTGCAGGAACCAAGGAGGCTTAAAGCCCCTCCTGCAGAACCAGAGATGTTCTGTGCTGATGACACAAACTGTTCTCAGTGTCTTTTTCACTTCATCATGACAACAGTCAGGCAGAAGCTGCAGCTTCTGAAGATTTCCAAAAAGTACTATTAGAAATGCAGGTCTCGCCATCCGCTTTTTCCCCTGAAACACCAGTTTATATAACTGAGAAATCTCCCAGCATATGGAGACTGAAAAAATTCAAACCAACCCCACCTGCTCAAACCTCATTAACTAATGAACACCCGAGCAGGGAAAAGCACAGCACTGCCTGCTGTGTTTGAACCTCCAGGTACACAGAGAGCAGACACTGGGTGCTTTTCTAGCTGAGCTTTCAACAGGTCTTCCAGATGAACAAGGAAATGTCAGTGAAACACTTATACAATAATAACCCACTGCTCTGTGTCAACCTTATTACACCTGAAACTTTCCTTAGGTATCACTCAGAGACGTCCAAAAGGATATTCAGCCTTGGTTTCTGCTATGTAGTCTCTACTGAAGCCGTGCTGACTCATGCAATCGGATTTATAGCTCTGAGCCACAGCACCTCAGCACGGCCACAGCCCCTCATCCACACGGTGGTTTGGCAGGTCAGACCCCAGCCCTAAGAGCCTGTCCTGGCCCTGCCTTAACCCCGGGTTCTCCAGCACATGTCACCTGCACCTTGCACCATCACAAGCAAGCAGGGACAACGCCACTGTTGCTCTTTGCAAAGTACCTTGGGATCTACAAACAGCACAAGCAATAAGACCTTTTTAGTAGGTGCTGAAAAAGCAAATATTGTTAAGAGCAATTAAAATGTTTCAGAAGTACCCGCGAGTGTTTGTTTATCTAACATTTCCCCGAAGTTTCCTCCCGCACGCTGAGCCCCACAGGCACAGAGGTCCCATTTCTCCTAACAAATTTAATGCAATAAAGCCCTTGACTGCTGTTATGGAATTGCACCAGCTGGTAAAAGTCTGATCCAGGAGGGAAAGAGAGTAGCAGGGAGCACACAATGGATCCCTGAAGCTCCCAATTAGCACGTCTTTTTCAGAGGTTTTGGAGAAGTCTCTGCCTAAACAAGTTTTTATAGCAGGAAAATCTCATTGGTATTAAACAAATTAACACAAGAAAGTAAAGGTCAAGAAGATCGGGAAAGACTCCCTTTTTGCTCTCTGTAGGTAACAGCACACATTTGCTTTTTCTAATAATAGCTGCCGAGCTGCTCTTTAATAAGAGTCTATTAGCAATTAAATGTGCAGTGTCATCTATACAGGCTGAGGGCTCACTTCTCTTCCCTGTCACTTTGTGGCAACTTAACCTTCACACATTTACTTGTCTGAGAGTGCTCATCCACAGCTCCAGCACAGGCTGCACTGTTCCCAGCCTGCTCAGTACCAGGGATTCCTTTCCCAAGTGTAATTGTTCTATTCCTACACTTTGAAGTCCCGTGGAAAAAAAAAAAGGAGAAAAGAAATGAGCTTTTGGAGGTGATGACCCACTGTAAGCCTGAACACCTACTTCTGACCAGCTTCTGAAATGCCTCACTGCAAGGCTTGGAACCCCTTCTGGAAGCAAGTCCTCCCTTCTGCTGATCCCACCCTTGAGCTGAGGGGAGCTCAGGGACTGATGGGGACTCGATAAATGAAGAACATGGGCCAGCCAAGCTCCTTGGAGGAGCTCCCCCTCAGCTGCTTCCTCGCAGCGGGGGAAGCAGATCCCACATCCCAGGCTGCCAGCCCTCCTCAAACCTGGCACCGACCCCACACCCGGCACAAACAGAGTGCTCAGCTGCTTTCTGAGCACCCGGCAGCCAAATCACACCCCGAGGACCCCCCAGCCCTTTCAAAGCAAGCAGCACCAACAAACAACCCTGCCAGGAAGGCTCAGCTCCAGCAGCTGCATCAGCTGCTTTTCCATGCTTTTAAGTGCTCGAGGTCCACCTCCAATCGGTGCCAGCGCTACTCCAGCAAGATGTACAACAACCAGGACCAGCTCCTGTGCTGAAACCTGTTCTCTGTGAGTAAGAACTACGTGCTTTGCCATCAAGTTTTAAGAGCTTAGGGGTGTGGAATCACTACACCCCTAATAACGCAGTGTTCCAGGCACAAGGATACCTGTAAAGCACGGAACAAGGATAACAACACTGAGGTGTCTCTTCAGCTCCTGGTGAAACCAGCCTTCAGTGCAACTGTCACAATTACACATTTAATTACAGTATTTCCTTCTGTGGCCTAAATAACCAGTAGGAGAACACAGACAAAGCACCTTTAAAACAACTGATACAGGTTAAATAAGCCACTACAAGACAAGAGGATTAGGGTACCTCACTAGTAAACAATATACAGGCATCCACACCTTCCTGACTAAAGCTGTAAGTTATTTGAAGCTGTAATTGTTCAATGACCATGGTTTCTCACAGAACCCAACTTTCAGTGATGCCATGTAGCTGCTTACAGACCACACCTAAGCTGCTAAAAAAAATAAAAAAAGAGAGAGAAAAGGAAAAGGCTGATTGCACACCTTAACCCCTCAAATTATTCCTTCATAGCTTAGATATCTACAGTACTCCAGGTACCAAATTAGAGGCTGGCAAGAACAAGTGTTATTCAGGTAGCCTTGAAAGAGCTAGCTCGAGTTTAAGGAGAGTTTAAAAAGTTTAACTATGAAGAGACACTTCCAGCCTGAGTCATTTGTTTCCAGTGCACATGTCATTAGCCCAAACCAGTACGAGAATGATGCCTTGAATATGAATCACTGTGTTTGTCATTCTGCTAGGCAGTTCCCTTTGTTGGCTGAGTCAAAAGAGATAAGTTGCTGCTTATGATCTTGGAAGATTCACATTTAAAAATAAAAAAACAAAAAACCCAGCCCCGAACGCTAAAATACCACCAACACAACATAGCTGCGGGTAGCTTTAAACCTGCAAGTGCTTTGCACTTTATCTAATGGGATGCTCAAGATAACTCCAAGTGCTTCACAGGCAGCCGGCCCGACTGCTTGTATAGCAACTGTTGAATATTCAGCAACAGTTTGCTCTATAGAAGCACCTGCTGCCCAGAGATCCAAGGCCACTTCACAGAAACTAATGAATTCCCTTCCTCGAAAGAGGCGATTGTGTGGCTGCATTGAAGGCAGATGAGTAAACCCAGCCTGCCTTTGCAACAGCAACCCCAAACAGAAGCAGGAGCCAGAAGACAGCGATTCCCATGGATTCCTTCTGATCCCTGTGGGTCAGGAAAGCGGTGTCAGCATTAGGTGGGTATGGGAATACAGCTCTGCCTTGCCCTGCAGTGACCTGACTGGGCTTTCCCAGGTTGGAAGCAATCCCTAAAATATGCATATAATACAGCTGAAAGCCAATAACTTGGCTGACAGACAGGCTACATGACATGCCTACATCAATACATTCACGCTGAAGAGCAAGCCTCGTTAAAATTCACTCCCATCACAGCCAAATCACCAGCACCCCTGACATTTAGACAGCTTCACAGTATGACAGAGGAGACAGGGAAGAAAAGAGCATCCAAGTATCCCACCACTGTGCAATTTGATTGGTAAGAGCTAAACCCACCGCACACGACCAGAAACAAGCAATGCCACATGCACATCAGCCATGGCACTTCCCTCGCCAGGATCGTGCCCCCAACCTGCACTCTGACAACCTGAAGCTGCTGGGTATGGGGCAGATGCCAGTCTGAGTCCCTGCACCCTCCCCATTCACTGTCTTCCCACCAAAAATGCAGGAAAAGTCACTTCACCACAACTGGAAGGGAAGAGGTACCACGTGGAGATGTGCCAGGCTTGGTGGTCTCAGATGATTGTTACTTACTGTTGCACATCCATCACAAGAGAAAATCCAGGCTCTCTCATCTTTATTTAAGCAGCCACTGCATTGGAAGGCAAATATTCTCTTAATTACTGGGTGACAAAGAAGGGTGTGAAGCGTTTCTCGCTAATGTGTTTTAGAAACAGCCACTCCTCTACAAACATTTGCATATTTACACCAAGTGGGCTGTGAACTTTTTTTAACGCCCAGGTTCTCCCCGGCATATTTCCCTTCCCTTTTCAGCTGTCAGGCAGAGGTGGGGAGGTGCTGATCTACCCTTTGATCTCGTGGGAACAGGAGAAACCGCGGAAGAGGAAAATGCAGCAGCAGTCAGCGAGACCACACGTGGGCATCTGCAGCCGTGATGTGAGCGAGCACCCGCCGGCCCTCGCCAACGTCCTGCTCTCGCCCACGACTGGCTCTCTCCCCCCACATCTGGCTCTCTCCCCCCCACGCAGCTGTGGCCGTGCACAGGGCACAGCAGGGGCTGCTGCAGGTAGGCTGCTGGGGGAGGCAGGAAGCCACAGAAACTGCTTCCATCTCCTCCTCCAGCACGGAAGAACACCAAGTCTCCCCGCATAGCTGGGAGGATAAAATCTCTCATCGGTGTGCAGAGCATGGTTATTTTACCAAGCTGTTCAAATAAGAAGCTATTTTAGGGCCATGGGTTAGTTTGCTCAATGCAAGAGCTTCCTCTGACTGTTTTGTTACTCAAATCTAATATTTGAAGTTCAGTTTAAAGCAAAGCTTCACATGCTCCTGCTGTGGGTATTGGAAGGGGTAAGTTTATTCCTAAGATCCAAATCCAGGACTGAGTGCTGGACAGAATCCTGGAAAGCCAGTGCAGAGTCCCCAGACACAGGGCAAGCTCTGCCTGAGCTGCAGTGCACTGCCAGCCTCTGCAGGATAACATCTGTATCTCACACAATTGTGCAATTCAAGGACAGCAGGTTCTGACTGAAAGACCGAGCTTCAGCTTCTGGGCTGCTCCTGCTGAAGCACACGAGCAGAGGGCACAGGGGTTCTGAAAGGCTGCTTTGTGCTCTGGCTGGGGAGTTCAAACTGACGTGCCTTTTCCAAGGCAAGGGAGAAAGGGCGTGTGCAGCCCGGAGCCAGCCAGGGAACGGCAGGAGTCAGGAGTGGTTACACTCTGCTACCTGTCACTTTAATTGGCCGTAATAGAGATGCCAGACCTCATCATGCACAGGGTCCAGATCCAAGCTCTCCTTTTCACAGGTCATTGTTTATGCTCTGAAAGTTTTAACATTAAAAGACTTTAGCAGACTGCTAATTTGATCCTCTAAAGAAAGTTAAAAAAAAAAAAAAAAAAAAAGCTCTTCCCTTTACTTTGAAGTTGTGTCCCATCACTCCCCAGGCTGCTTCCCACTGCTGGACTATCATACACTCATCAGCCATCACTGCAGGCTCATCAAAGCAAGGAGCATCCCTCTGCAGATGAAAAAAAACACCCTAATCTGCAGCGTTAGGAAAAAGAGTACATTATCTTCAGCATGAACAGGGCCAGCACATCAACCACAGAGTTCAGAACGAAACCCACCACATCGTTTGGCACCTTGTTCCAACGTTGTTTAGGGCACATTTAGCTCTGAGCTGCAAGACAGTTTCCTTTCTCTTTCACATCCCCAGTGGTGCAAAGTGTCACCGTGCTGGTACACCATGAGCATGTCACAAACACCACTCAGGAAACTCCTAAGGTGTTCACTCCAGCAAGAGCAGAGACGAGACCTAATTACCTAAGAAGTCTCTGGTACCATTTCTAGAGTGAAATGCTCGTGACTGTGCAATCTGCCAGCCCTCTGCAGACTGATCCCAGGGCCCTTCCCACACAGTGAACTGCTGGGACAGCCCACAGCAGGTACCCCCCTGCCACCCCCTGCCCTGGGACAGGACACCCTGGTCTGGCAGCTCTTGTGTTGAAATGAGCTGTGAGCAACTCAGCATCGCCTCTGCAGCGTGTGTGGGGGTGCTGCAGACCTTGGCTTATAAAAGCTGGTATGCAACTAAAAAAAATTATTCATATTTGCTTAAAAAGATCTGCGCAGCAGATAATAAATGTGACATAATTAACCCTCTTGAGAAGCCTTTGCCTTCAGATGAGACAATCTCATTCTATTTTTAAGAAGTCAGAACAGCAGTAACAGGGAGGGGGGATGGAAAACTTCAAACTCTCACCAGGGTTGGCTGCCTGGGACTGATGCTCAGACCTGACCTTGTTGAACCTGCCCCTTCAGGGCCAGTGAAGGCAGCTCTGGCACACTGTGGACAGCAGCATTTACCACTCCTTTGGCGTGGACACTCGGCAGCAAAATTAGGGAGGCCACTGTGCCCTGGGTGCCAGGTGTCACAACATCGCTCACACAGCAAACACAGAGCTGCAGCTCATGGTTAAAGGCATCCCCAAGACCCCCAGTATAAACCAGTCTTAAAACCAAGGGTCAGAGTTATGGCCAGATTACGTTATTTTGAAGCAATGTTACAAGTGAACACCTATACCATGACAGAGAGAGCTGGAGGCTACTTCCAAAGAAATGTCTTTATTCTAACCCTAAAGCAGAGTCCAGCACTCGCCTCTCAGTTCAGTTCCCTAATTAAGCAACTCTGTAGTTACAAGATGCTCTTTGAAACTGGTGTTTGCTGCTCAGGAGACAACTCAGCTCACACGCCAACATGTTTTCCTTGACAGGCCTCAAGGTCACCCAGTTGGGTGCTCAGTAAATAGCAAAAAAAACTTGCATCATCTTTGCCCGGGGGTGCTGCAGGCAAGGGGTGAAGAGTTCCTTGAGCTGACTTAGTGCTGCCCAGCCCAGTGGCTGGGTGAGGAGAAGGAGGGTATTCCTGGCACCTCCAGAGCACCATTAGGCACAAACAGCGTGAAGAACAGGAAGAAGCCGTCCCAGGCAGGAACAGTTCTGCCTGTGTCTGAGCTAATTATTTACAGGAACGCTGGTCAAATTCCCATCCCCCAAAAGAACTTGGCAATTATAATATTCGCATTTCTTTTCTATACCACTGCAAGTCTGGCCTCCAGCAAACACAGGGAAATAAAGCCATTTAAAGAAAAACAAAGAAAAAGGGATGTTTGCCTCACAAATCATATTTCTGTCTTGCCACCCACCCAGATTAGATTACACTGCAATCTCCAGAGGGGAGGGATGCTTGGGGAATGGGAGCAATTTCAGACCCCAAGAGGTAGAGAAACATCTCGAGTTTCCTCAGCACAGTAAGAAATCCAGCCATGCCTGATAATGAGTAGTTTATGTTGGCAAGCAGAGGGAAAGCATTAAGGATGTGGCTTTGCTCTAGTTTATACAGAAACACTTCCCAGAGCTCATTGGTCACTCTGAATGCAGACAAGCCTAAAAGGTAATTTACTTCACGTTTAAGAAATACTGATGTAGCTCTGAAGAGCTCCTCATTAGAAGGAGGAAGGAGCTGCAGGACCTTGGCTTCTCTTCAGCTGGTGGCTGGGCAAACCACAGGTGAAAGTGTCTCTGCTGCAGGAATAACTGGAACTGCAGCCTTTATCCAGCAAAGATCGTAAGCACTGATTTTTTAAAAAAATTTTGTCTCCTTGTCTATTTATAAAAGACATTTTATTTCTTTTTGAAGACAATCTCTCACATACCTGCTCTTCTACTTTCTTACAGTGAAGTGAATGCATTAATTGCACAAGGGCTGCCAAGCACATCACTGAGCTCCACACGTGACAAACATGAACTAAGAACCCACTGATCATAAACTCTGGCTCAGTCAACAAGCTGTGTTTTTTCACTTAATACAGTAAAATACACATAAGGCAGGAGATATTTCTACCCTTGGACCTGCACAGACAAAGCAGATGGGGACCAAGTAGAAATCATTTACAACAACATTAATTTGCACACTGAAAACACAATTCAAAGCAGAGCCATATGCAGAGACCCCCTACTACTAACCAGCAGTATTTGCTGCAACACAGTGCCCAAAGCACTGTTTTATGTTGTCAGGAAGAACTCACAGAGCCTGTCTTATGTTCAGTGTAGCAACCAACCTATATGACTAAAGGAAGAACAAAAGGAATGACACTATTATGCTGCAATTCAGAATTTAAGGGGTCAGCTACCCAGACATGGCGAGCACTTGAGAATATTAATGTTTGGATAATGGTTAATTCAGCAGAAACTCACCATTAGTTTTATAACCATTTAAAACATTTCACTAGGACACTATTCAAAAAAGACTGAGAGTTAAGATCAAGCCATGGTCAATACATGCAACAGTACTGGTTAATCAATAACTGGAGCAGAGTGATTCCATTCCCCCTGCTATTTTGGCATGGGAAGTGTTTTGTTTTGCAGGCTTTGCACATGGCAGAGATTCCCCAACCACGCTGGTGGTAAGAGCCCTGACAAGGCAACCACAGCTGAGGAACATCTGCACATCAGGTGGCTTCTGGGAGACCTGCTGCTGTTTGCAGTAATTCTTCAAATAACAAACTTAAAAGAAGCCTATTAAAAGAGTATTTAAAACTGCTCGGAGGCTGCCACATCTAGTGTTGGGTACAGCTCAAGCTCCTCTCAGTTTGGGCAGATGCTGCCAAACAGCCAGTGGAAATTCCAGTCTGTCCTTCTGTACCCAGTTGCATGAATAATATTCCCTAGTACTGCAGATATCTGTTGGTGACTCCATGTTACTCTACACCTGCCCAAAAATCAGAAGGTCCACAGGCAGAAAAATCACAGTTAGGACAGGGCAATCTGATCCCAACACTGGAGCAACCCCACATTCAGAGTGTCAGATATCTGAGTGCAGTAAGTTTGTTTTCAACAGAAGCAGTTATGACAGCATGTCAAAAGGGAGCAAAATGATCACAAATTATACCGGTATAAAGGCCTGGATACAGGTACCAGAGAGTCCACCTTCAGGGAGCCTGTTCTGAACCCCTTTCAGAAGTTTTCTCTCCTCTGTGCCTCCTCCTTAACGTAAGTTGATAAATCAGGCAAATAACGTGAGGATAAATTGTTACCTGTGTCCCCAAAGCCACTAACCTCACAAATCTGCCACAAGCGATGAAGGTATTGCTACCAACCAAAGCAACAACATTGAACTGCCACTCCAAAATCAGCAGTAGCACAACACACAGAGCAAGGACGGCGTTTGCTTGCCCCAGGATCTCTGTCACAGGTCACTTCTGCATAACAGGAAAGCGAAATTGCTCTTCTCCATTTCAGAGACGCGACAAACAACTGCAGCCCAGGAACTGTTCACAAAGTCTACACTCCCAGCACTGAAAGCTTCAGAGGAACATCTCTGCTGCGAGCTGCCTTCTTATGCTGCCAGGCACATCTCACACAGGCCCATTAGGGCAACACGGGTCCCACACGAGGGCTACAGGCAGCGTCTGTAGTTCCAGCACAGACTGTCGTGACAGCCACACACCAACCACAAATCATTTTTTCCTGCCTATGTCACCAGCATCCCAGAGCCAGCAAATGCATTCCGAACCACAAGTGGGTATTAAAAACATTCAACAACAAGTAATGGCAATCCAAACACGTTGCCAGTGCCACTGAAAATAATTACAGAACGAGCCCCTTGCTTGTGTTCATCCTTAAAAAGTAGTCTTTTCCTCCTCTTCCCCTTGTAAAAGGTTAAATCCCAGATATTTGGGCACCTCCAGGTGATAGAGCTGAGTGCTATATGAGGCTCAGCTCCGCGGGAAGACACCCCTTCCTCCCCAACACCCCCATTTCACCCCACACGGCTGCTGACAGCCACGTATGGTTTGGCGCCTTCCCATATAATAGTATCCCCAGGACCTGCTCACTTCCACATAGAACCCAACCTTCCAGCACACACAACTCCGGAGCGAAAAACCCCTCCTTTGGCAAACAAGAAAAAAAAAAACAGCGGAGTTTCGCGTCGCTCTACCTGCAATTCCCCGCATTTCACGAAAACGCGGACACCGCAGCAAGAAGCTCAGAGACGTTTTTCCCCCCGGCTCCTCGATCCCCACCACCGCCGCGCGGCCTCACGGATCCCCCCCTTCCATCACGAATCCTCCCGTCCTGACGCCGCAGCTCCGGAGGGGCAGAAGCTGCGGCGTGGAAACCCCCCCTCACCCCAAAAACACCGCCGAGAACTTCCTCCTCACCCCGCACGGAGACACCGACCGCTGCTGCTGCCGCTTCTTCCTCCTCGCCTGCTCTGTGCTGCCCGTACCTGGCGCGGCGCCGGGAGGTCGGTGCGGTGCCCACGCCCCGTCCCCGCCCCGCAGAGGGGGCGGGCGGAGTGCGGGGGGCGGCGGGGCGGGCAACAGTTGGAGCATCCCCGCCCCGCCGTTGCCAAGCGACGCGGAGGGTCCGGGCGGAGGCGTTTGGTACCCGCGGACCCGCGACAGACATCGGAGCGCGGGGTCCGCCCGTCGGTCCCCGTCCCCCGCGGGTCGCCTGCGGTTGGGTGTTGTGCTGGGGTGGGTGGGGGGGTGGGAGCGGTGCGTGCCCGACCTCGCTGGTGGGTTTAGCTGCGCTCCGGTTTTGCTCAAAAATAATTCGATGTCGCTCAGAATTATTCGTAATTAAAATCAGCCGTGATTTGCTACTGAGAGGGGAAAGCTGCTTGGGGTTCCTGAGAAATGAAGTGCGGCTTAAAACCTTAGTAATTCTCTATATATTATATAATTTATATTTATATATACACACACATATATATATATTACATATAATGTTTATATGCAACTGTGTTTATAAAATATATATTAATTATATATTTATATGAAATTTCTATGGTTTTATATAATTATGTGTGTACATGACACAAGTTGCCCAGAGAAGCTGTGGCTGCCCCATCCCTGGAAGTGTTCAAGGCCAGGTTGGACAAGGCTCTGAGCAACCTGGTCTAGTGGAAGGTGTCCCTGCCCACGGCACGGGGATTTTAAGGAGATGATCTTTAAGGCCCTGTCCAACCCAAACCATTCTATGATTCTATGTGTGTATATATATGTATATATCTATATCTTTATATATCTATATCAGTGCTCAAGCCTATGGTGGGCAGAGACCTGTTCTCTGTGGGGAGGAGGTTGCAGTGAGAAGGTCACAGAGCAGATCTGGGTGAGGGCAGGTAAAGCATTGCCTCACTCCAGGCACTGCACCCACCAGCCTTCCCCCCCCCCCCCAGAACATGGACAACTTTCCTGCAGGTGGTGAGTCTGCAGGAACACGTCTGAAACACCAACAGAGGAATTTTTAAGAACCAGTTTTGGTTTTCTGATGCCTAGTAAGTGAAGGGCCTGCCCTGGCAGACATGGCTGTCAGGTCCCCAGGCAGGGACAGTCTCTGGGGACATCAGAGTTCACTGGGGATCACCTCACCTGCCTGGTGTTCCCTCAATCCTACAGCAGAGTGATGATAAAACATATCTACGGCCTTCCCGTTATGGTGGTGCCAGGCTAAAGCACCCTCAGTGTGCTGCAAAGCAAAACAGATCCTGTTAGGAAGTGATGTCTGTTTTGTCCTTGATTTTAATCCCTTTAGTTACAAGATAAAGAGAAGCAAAACAGAAAGGCTGAGAACAGTCACACTGACTTCGCTATTTTACATTCACTTCACTTAGAAGTTGTGTAACTTCCTTTTTCGCAACACCTCGAAAGAACTGTGTTTGCTGTGCTGTCTGATCTTCAGCTGGCCTGATCTTCATCTCAATGGAGAAAAGAATAAATAAAGAAAATCTGTTTCTGTGGCTTTGCAGCAGAGGACTCTGAGGCAGAAGGGGTTATTATTTCCACAGAACTCCTGTCTAGGGGCCTAACCCTGCCCTCACTGACTGTGACACTGCTGTATCACACATGCAGACAAGCACCTCCCTCCCAACCTTAAGGTACTGAAAGACTTGGAAAAGGAAAGAATTCCCAGTCGTTACCCGGCCATTGGATCCGGCCATATTCCAAAACCTGTTTTTAAAGTTACCTACAGGTGTTTCAAAGGAGGCAAAGCTCTTCAGGTTGCACTTTAGTAACAGTGCTCATATACAGAGTTATAGAGATGCTGTAAATGTAAGTCATTGAAAGATCATTGTACTTTATACTTCTGTCCTCAAATCTTTTGGATTTCACTGTGTCCAAAGACAGGGCATTTTCCAGAGAGGCCCGAGAGTTACTTGAAGCAGGGGATAAGGAAATTCTCACAAACAGACCAAAGCAGGCAGACACAAGCCCACCAGACAAACCCATCTACCAGCTTAACATCTCATGTCCCAGGTACTGCCTGAGCCTGCCCTCGTTTTCGTCACAGCCAGTGACTCCTAAGTGTGAAATATTGCAGTTCAAAAAGTGAAAGAAGAGAAAGAAATTCATTAGCCTCGATTCTCACATGCAACGCTTAAAGCAATCACTGAACTTGACCCTTTATGCAGTTCACTGAAGGAAAAAGAAAAGAATTCCCTCTCTGCTGAGCAGGGAAGCGTTGGAAGGGTGGGGGATGCCTTAGGTTTGGCGTAACAGCAACAGATGAAAGCGAAGTGCAGCTTCAGCCAGCACAGGCTCTGTCCCCACGTGTCCAGGGAGGTCACTGGGACCCAGCAGGGCTCAGCTCGGGGCGGGTCCCTGTACACACAGGACCCAGCAGACCCTGAGCTCCCTGCGGTGGCAGCTGGGCTCCAGACCCTTCCTGTTTGGGAGCTCTCCTGGGAAGCTGATAAGCTGATAATGAACGGTGTAACAGCGATCAAAAACACCTCCCAGACATCCTTCTATTCATTAATCTAAACGAACGGGAAAGCACTTTTCTACAAGACAGATCTAGGGACAGAAAACCGCACTGCTTATTAAATAGGGCACTTCTAAAATCTGCTTTTCCTTTCAGTATTCAATTTGAAAGAGACAGTTGTATGTCAGGGGTTCACTGCAGAATAAACAACGACCTTAAATGAAATAATTACCTGCACAGTACATTTTGTAATGGTTTCCTGAAAGATGCAAGTCAGAAGTGTTTGTATTGTTACAGGGATTAGGCAGCATTACAGATATTGTGAAATGGTTCCTGACACTTACAGAACCATTAACCAACACAGCTCGACTTCCAATAGCTTGTGATGAGCAAAACATAAAATAAGCATTAAGCAGATAAAGCAGCAACAGTTAAAATGAATATTATAATAGAGATGTTAAGAACAAAAGCACAACTGTGTGGCACACCAGCTGAATGTACTACTCACTTTGCTACCCAGGGCTTTGCCATTTATTACACAGTAATAACTGAGAAGGCACAAATCTCTCACTGAGAGAAGTGTTTCTCATAAAGGTCCTAGAAAACCTACAGGGTTTAGACAATCACTGCTTATTAAACAATGACTGTATAAAATCTTTATTTAGTAATAACCCTAACTATAATACAGGTCCATTTCTCACCTCATTAAAGCTAAGCCTGATTAAGTGGAGATTGTTATAAACTGTCTTTGATCTCCATTGAGACACAAACCTTATTTTTACATATTTCATGGTGAAGTGACAATTTTCTGTTTGATATGACTCACGATTCGTTTCCTACAAAGGGAAATGCTGAGCACACTGTCACGGCTGAGGGAGGGCAGGTGGCCATCACTGGCTTCTCTTGAAGGAACGAGGACTAATTTTGGGAGTGACACAGACCTCCAAGTGCTTCATGCCCAGGAGCAGCAGGGGTGCACGTCTGCCCAGGGCAGCAGTTTGGTACCACCGGCAGCTGCAACTCCACTGAGTCAGCGCCACAGGAGGAGACGTTGCGTGATAACATTTTTCCCATCCGAGGCTGGAGTCTATTCTCTTGTCATGATTTCAGGCAGCTGAGGGATTTGTGCAGGTTCGTAATTGCTCAGATGACCACAGACACTGAAATTCGCTCCAGGCTTCGTGCGTAGTTTGCATGAACAGGATCTGCACATGGAGACCCTCTTGAGCGTGGTTATTTGGGTATTCTGTGACTCCATCAGCAGCAGAATTGCTGCTTTTCAAAGGAAAGCCCTACGGTGGCAGATGTGCTCATCCAGTGCCTTAATAGCTGGCCCCTGAAAATGGCAGGGCGTTCCTTCACACCCGGTTTCTATCTTAATTCATCTTGTTTTTCCCTAAATCCCACCTGCCATATGCCTACTTCTACAAAGAGGTGTTTGAAATACTCTTTGTGCACTCTTGACTCCTGTCCAGGATTTGAGGTGGGATTCACTGATAATTACCTGTTAACAGAGAGTAAACTTTTATCCTCATTACCACAGGAAAGAAAAGAGATGGTTATACTGGCAAAAGGATGCTTAGTACTGCCAGATCCCACAGACAATGCTATGCAGAAGAATGCCAGAGGAGATTTGGGAAAAATATTTGTATTTGGGTGCTTAAGGGGAAGATTGCTGAATACACAACTGCCTAAAGTCACAATCACTGCTGACTCCTTCCCTGTGAAGGGGGAGAGGCATGGCAGGGGGTTGGAATGAGATGATGTTCAAGGTCCCTTCCAACCCAAACCACTCTATGATCCCACGATCCGATGATTTCCAGCAGCACCCAGAGTCCCTGCTGAAACCAGAGGCTCCTGGCCAGGAAACGCTGGGCAGGGTGTGTGGCTGAAAGGGTTTAAGGCAGGACAACCTGCTGATCTGGTGCAAAGCACCGCAATTTCTCTGGAGCAATTCTGAACAAAGGCTGGCACCTCCTCTGCTGTTCCAGGGGCAGAATGCTTCCTCTGAATCTCACTAACTCATCACTCACAGGCGAGTCACCCTAATGACAAGAAACTGGAGCTGAAATGTGAAGAACAGAGACTAATTAATAATGAAGATAATGAGATCACTGGAATGTATATACCAAACCTGCATCTTAATTATCTCATGAAAACTGGCAACTCCAATCATGCTTCAAGAGCCTTTAATCATGCTCTCTCTGATGAATATTGGTGGCTATTTTGCAGAGACATATGTAAAAATACCTTTTGTATAGGGTTTTTCCCCTACAATAAGAGCCAGCCAAGTTACTACTGCGTGTAACTGCTCTGCTTCAAAATGAGATATCGCAGACTTGTAATTACAGCTGGCCTGATCTTCATCTCATCTACTCTCATCTTATTTTGGAGTGCTTCCTTTGAAGGAAATGCAGCAAGTCTGGTGTGAATTACTGCAGTATTATTATGAATCCCTTTTATTATGACAGAACAAACCAAGAATGATCCCTAATTAAGCTAAGAAGTTTCTGCAGAAACAGGGAGCGTACAGTCCCTGCCCCAAAGACCTTACAATTAGGATAGGCAAAGACAGACTTTGAGGTAGGGAAAAGGGGACAGAGGGAATGCAGAATGAGCTCACTCCAGACTACAATTTGTTCCCATGACTTGCTTGAAGGGGAGGCTGGGAGAAGGCTGAGATAGGATGAACACAGGAGAAGTGTGGAGCTGGTGAGATGAAGACTGTAGAGGGGGAAGAAGCAGGCTGCATTTACAGCCAACAGAGCCTATCCAGAACTTTCTGCAGTTTTCTCCCTGCCCTCCCCATCCCTTCACCCCTGGATGGGGTGAGGAGGTCAGCTCCAAACTACAGCTGCACAGGAACATTGCTCTGAGTGAAGCGGGCTCAGCTCAACCCCTGCTCCCACTCCCCAAAAAACAAGACCCCAAGTGTCTGCAGAGAGGCTTATTTTAGTAAGTGAGGGAGCAGCTCTTCAGACTCCACACCATGGGGCAGACCAGGGGGGTCTGCTCTCCCCACAACCTTTAACATCAGTGAGAGCAGAGCTCCTGCTTGTGTCCTACCCTCAGGAGCAGGGCAGGCAGCCAGGCACATCAAACAGCTCGGGTCAAACAGGGCTCACAGGAGAAGGTCTCTGTGCAAGACAAGAGCACCAAAGGCAGGATGGGGCTGGCTGAGGGCCCATTAGCATCAATTCCTTGGGCCTCTAATGAAGCTGGACCTGACTCTGTGACACCCAATTACAGCACAAAGACATTTTGGGGGCCTTACCCACTGCTCTCTCTAGAGAGGAGCTACTTGTAACCTTTTTGCCATCCGCAGGTTACACTTTAGTTGCTTAATGAGGCTGCGTTTGGAGAGATTTTCTGTGTTCCTCTCCGAAACCCCTCATGAGAGACAAGTAGTCAAGATCTGTGAGTCCAAAGGCCAGATAATGGAACAGGATACGCCTTCCCCTCTGAAAAGCAGTTTATTTTTTGTTCATCACCGCAACTGTACCACTGGCATTTTTTTGTATCAAGCCCTGAAGGTGCTTCATAATGGTAGCTGTGAATCCACGATTAAAGCACCTTTGCCAAAAGCATTACAAAAATATGCCAGACACAAAATCTGCTCTATTTAGCCTTTGTCAAAATGCCCAATAATAAGGAATAAAATTAAACAACAGGCTATGTGAGCACTTTCAAGCGAAAAATACACAGTGTGTCCTTTAGAAATGAGCTGGGAGGGCTCTGCAGACCGAGAGCATGGACACGTTCACTGTGCAGGTAAGAGCACAGAAGATGGCAAGGAAAGTGTGAGCATCCCTGAGCCACCCCAGAGCTTAAACCAAGGGGGAGCCAAGCAGAAAGATGGAATCACATTTAATCAGCTGTCTCTGCTCTGGCAAACTGACTCTGCTCCTCCGTGGCTCCAGGAGTTATTGCCCTACCTGAGCAAGCAACTGGCCAGGACTCAGGTGAGCCTGGGGCTGTGGATGGAGCTGGGGGTTCTGGCAGCCCCTCTGACAGATGTCTTGGATTCTGCTGGATTCTGCTTTGCATGGTGTGCAGAAGACAGGCTGCTGCCTGGAGAACACACCTTTTGGTAGTTTCAGCTCTGAGAATATTTTCATGACGTTTTTAAGCTTTTAGCCTCTACCCCATATAACACACCCTGTTAGCAGAGGAAAAGAAAAAGCATCAGCTGTCCAGGACAAGAATAATTCATGCTGACCAGTAGCTAATATTTCTCTCATGACACATGCTAAGAGCAAGGCTGCAGAACAGAACATCCTAAAGCAAGGGAAAGGCTGTACTGAGCTCACGGGTGCAACATTTTGGTCCTATGGCCTGTTTGCATTAACGCATCTCTTTAATCACACAATCACACGCTACTTCCCACTGGTCTGGATGTGTTCAGGACACAGGCTGGATGGTGCTCAGTTTATCAGCCACTATTCAATATCTGCTTTAGTCTCTTGATCAAAGTGTAGCTTCATGTCTTATTTATGGCTACTACTAACAGCCTGCTCTGTAGACAGAACTATTTATTTCCCCCCAAGCTTTTCTGTGGTGTTCATCACTCTGACATCTGAGTGCTCTGCAACGATTAATTTATCTTCATAGAGTCTCTTCAAAATGAGAGAAGATGGTATTCCCATTTCACAGATCAGGAGCTGTTGCACAGACAGATTGAGGTCAAACATTTCCACTCATGATAGGTCCTAGTCTGAAATGCCTCAGATCTAAATTTTTTTAGGTATCTTCAAATATAATGCCAAAACAAAAATCTTCTGGTTTGTGTGTTCAAATAGAGCTCTGACTGGCTTCTTACAAAGTCAGGCACAAGAACAGGGGAGGATTAGGGACTGTGAATGCTGGTCACCAGAAAGGATGAAAGCTTTCCAACCACCAGTCTCAGGAATACTGAAAACCAACACAGATAACCCATGTGAATTTATTAGAGCCTTTGATGAAGCAGCAAAGTATACCTTAAAAAACTATACACATAGAGACCTTCTCTGCCTTTACAACACAGGACCAAATCCTGAGAGCACAGTTTAAGGTAGGGAGAATTGCAGGTTCTCTCCACTTCTTGGGGTCTGGCCCATTAAGCACGGAAAAAACCCCAGAAAGCTTTGTAGTGTAGAAGACCACCCTGGGAAGGGAAGCTTTTGTTTTATCACTGTGCTAAAAGCATCTGTGGATCAAATGTGCCAGTATCACTTTACAGCATGAAAACGCCGCCCAGGGGACTCTCAAGACTCATCTTTTCAAACGCTGATACTTCTTTGTCAGTTTTAATAAAGGACAGCTACAAAAACAATGTGGGCCATGTGGTCCCAATGAAGCAGAGACCGTGGCAATCAATAACAGAAACAATCTGCACTTCCTTGCTGGGAGAATTTGCTTTTAGCAGCCACATCTATATGACAAGACATTACTCCAGACCTCCCTTCAATTTTTATTTGGACAATGAGCCCACTGTGCCCAAAGCACATCTGTGCTTATGGAGATGTGCAAATCCAGGACAGTGTTCAGACTGATAACATGACCATGCAACATATGATGATGGATCACAGCTTGCAGGATATGTTTGATCCTCCCTCTTCTATCCTAAAATGGACACTTTTCTACCTCAAAAGAAAACTCCTCTGTCAAAATGTTGACTTTTAGTGAAATACAGATGTTATTTTCTGCTTCATCTCATGATCTCTTTCACACAAGGCCTCAGAAGTGCCCTCCTGGCTCAGCACACAGGTCTGCCCAACACAAGCTCCTGTCTCCAGCCCCAGTTTTTAGAGATGGATGAGGTAGGTGTGTACAGTAAGGAAAGACAACAAACCTGGGGAGAGGAATGATACAGAAGTTTAAAGAAAGCCTTTTTCATTTGTTATTCCTGAAAGACACCAAACCATGGGAAATGCCATGGGAAATGCTTTTTAGTTGAGAACCCAGATACATCTCAGGCCCCAGACTGTATATTATTTATATAATTTAAATTACATTGCAGATCAAAGTTTTATTTGCTTGGAAAATTGCAGCTGAGGCCATTCACCTTTTCTGTCTTATCAATCCAGTGCCATCTTCCTGTAGCACATATGTAGTAATGGGACTCCTTAAGCAGAGCTGGTCCTCCAGCCCAGTGCCACCAACACCAGGAACTGGCTGTCACCAGGGAAAACACCCATGGGGAACAAGATGGCCTTGACTCAGCCCCTGGCACTGCCAGCTGTGGTCTCTCCATGCAGGCTGAGTGAGGAGCTGTCTGACAGAAGGATGAGCAGGTTGCAAAGTGCAGGAGCTGAACTGCCTGCAGTGTGTGACCATTTCCACCAGGTTAAGGTGCAGCTCTGCCTGGGCTCTGCTTTCTCACAGGGATCTGGCAGTGCCAGCACTGAGCACTGCAGGGCCTTCCCTGCCAGCTGAGCTCCATCCTCTCCTGTCACCTGGTGACAACACAGTGTGACAGACCCCAGCATCTCAGCCCTTGCAGTCCCTGGGTCTCCATGGATACAAGAGAGACGTGAACTGGTCTGGTTCCTGTGACTCTGCAGTTCACTCAGCTGCTGCGTCCCTGATCTTTCACTTTTTGGCAGATTCCTGGCTCTTTGCTCCACCAAATGAGGAACCAGATGTTTCCACTTCCTTCTGACCAAGAGTCACTGCTCCAGTTGTGAGCAGAGGAGCTGCCTTGTCAGGGTAAGCACCTTTCAGTAACTAATATCAATAAAATCATTTCAGTCCAAGTTGCAGCTGCTGCACATTTGTATATGTCTGGTTCAGGATTACTTTTGAGTTCAGGATCTTGAGTCATGCAGAATGTCAGGAATGGGCTCAATCATCAGTTGTATCCAGAACACAATTCTCATTCTGGGATATGGCTAAAAAAGCCAGCAACCACTAAAATATTAACATATGGATGGAAAACCCTCACTATTTTCTACAAGTAATGCCTACAAAGCATTTCAGAGCCATGGTTGGATATTACAGAGGGAAGTCCAATCTCAGTAAGAAACATACAGATTGTAATTTAAAAGTCACACACGGACAGTCTCATCATCTGAAACATGAATTCTGTCCTTAACGACTCAGTACAGACATCAAAACGATCCAATTTCCAACCTGGACCATCCCTAGCACATTCTTTTAGCTTTGTGATTTGTGGTTCCTATTCATCACCCATCCCCATTCATACTGAAATCTAGCAAGTCAGGTACTTCCATCAGCTCTGCACTGCAGCAGGAAGAGACAGCAAGTCAATTTTCTGTGGCATCAGAGAATGACAACTCAATGCTTTCCATGACATTTCATTTTGGTGGATTTTAATCTTGTCCCTGAGAGACAGGAGCTGACAGCCATTTCTGGTTTGTTTTTTTTTTTTTTTGAACTCACAGATGCATAATAAGGAGAAGGTCAGTGGGAAGAGAGAAAGAAAACAAGATTTTTGCATGGTGAAAGTGGTGCTTTGGAAAACCACCTTTCAAATCTCCAGTGAGACAAAAACAGAGAGAAAAGATACAGGCAGAAAGCTTTTTTATCAAACCTTGCAAGCAGAATTCTGCCTGCTTCCCCCATGCCACCCTTGCCCAGCCATCAGATCCCTCTCCCAGGATTCTGTTCTGATATAAGCCAAGATCCAGATTCGAGGCTCCCGGGGGCAAAGCACTGTACTGACATTAACCAGCATGAAAACCTGGAGTTAAGTCAACAGAGTTCAGGGAACATGGAGAGAATGGACAGCAAAGGGGATTCACCTCAAAATGGAGCATCTGTAAACTAATGGACTCACTTTGCTCCCCAGGTATTTTCACTTCAAAGGAACATAAAAACACTTACAAAACTCTTGTCTTGATACTACAGCAAACAGCTCCACAAGGGCTATGACAAACCAACCACCTAATGCAGATGAGAAAGCAACAGGGATTTTTCTTGTACAGTCATTTCATGTTCTGCCCTTTGCTCCGGCCCAGCCAACTAGAGACAGAGCCTCTCGGGACACAAAAAAGCCCAAGATCCCAGACCATAAGACATAAAAACATTTCTGTGCACTGATTGCCTCCTCACAATAACCTCATTATCACAGCTGTCAGTCACCAGCACAAACCAGTCACCAGCATGGGAACTACTGACAGGAGATGCTCACCCTCAAACACATTCCCTGCCTGGAACAACACAGCTTTAATACCACCACAGGCTCCTCAAAGCCACAGTGGCAGTGTCCTGTCCCTCCCCTGCAAGGGGCTGGAAGGGTCACATGCAGAGATTCCCTTTGGCTCTGTGACACACTGCAGGGCTGCAGTTTACAGCTCCTTCCATTCCACACCGAGCTAGCACTCCTATGAAGATAATTATTTAAGAACCAGATGCACACACTGCCTTTTAGATTCACGTCTCACAACAGTGATGTCCTGTGATCAGGCTGAAAAATTTAAGGGCCTTTTTTCTTATGGATTTCCCAGCACATAAATCTTGTATTCCCCATCTTATCTAAAATGACCATTATTAATCATTCACCTCGTGCACGATCTCTCTGTTTTATTCAAGTCCTTGATGTACTGATAAGGGGAGGCTAAATTCCTGACCATGCCGATATGAGGCTGGATTCATCACTCATGTCCAGTTCTGATCTCAGTACTCCTCAGCCACTGCTCAATACAGGGGTGTTACAGTGAGCATTTGGTCCTGATTTATTGACCTGAACAAGTGAAGTGTTTTTAACAACTTTCAGAAAAACGCTGTTATCATTTTAAAATCAGCAAAAAATCTTTCCCAAGGCAGAGATTTTTAAAAACCTGCCAAATCCCCTGAACATACAGTGCCTGAATCAGAAACTGCAACAGATGGAACTGGAGGGCTTTTTTAGTATTGTCTATTAATAAGTGCAAATGTTCACAATGACAAATGCAATGTATTTTTAGTCTGCTCTGGGATAGTAGCCTGGTCTTAATCAGCACTTTTTGTCAAACTTCCCGCTTTGACACAAACCCACAATACTCCAGTTGAGAGGCTGAGTGTGCAGATACACAACCACCAGTTCTTTCAGCCCCATGTTCCTGTTTCAGAGTAAGGTCTGTAAACACTCACACTGGTCTGACTACCTGCCAGGGGGGCCTGTCCTTCCACCTGCCCTTATTTCTCTCCCAGCACTCAACAATATTTTTATAACTGTGATTGCTCCATGGCTATATCTTAGTTAACCTGGAATTACTCCAGTGTAAATCAACTCAGAATCAGGCTTTGCTACCAAAATGACTGGATTAAGTCATGACACAGTTAAGTAGGAGGACCTGGCTCTGTACTGTAAACATCACAAATGCAAATGTCTTTAATAAAGTCAAATCTTTCGTTGTTATTTTTCACAGTAAAAACCAGGCAGCAGTGAGGAGGGAAGGGGTGGCTTTAAGCAATCTAAGCCTCAGGAGCACAGATCAACATGTGCAGGGGGTCCCAGTCACCTTCTGTCTTTGCCATGTCTTTAATTCCCACACCTAATTCCCTCCACCAACACCTCCAACAGCCCAACACAGTGAAACGTCCCCTCCATGCTGTGAAACTTGGCTGCAAGCAATACAAATATTTTGAATCTGAGTCCTGTGGCCTTTTCCCCAGGTTTACACATCCAATCTTAATGGTTTCCAAAAGAACACTGTGGCAAACATAAACTGTGACAGGTTTGACAAATGCCAGCTGACGTAAAATGGACCTACTGTGTGTGTGTTTAACTGGAAGCAGTCAGAGTCTCATGTCTGGGGTTTGTGGTTTCTTCTGGGATCAATGCAACAGTTTCTACATACCATGAGTTTATTCCAGTAGGAGCTCATTTTTATACAGAGAGCACCAGAAAGGACATGGGGACACCTGGGGTTATTTCAGAGGGAGCCTGCACAGGTGGTTCTGTGCTGCTCACCTGCAGTGCTGCTGTTCTGTGGATAAACAGCTGCATTGATCTCCCAAAACCGCCCAGGAGAAGCTTTGCTCAGTAACTGGCCTTTGGGAGGTGCTGTCTGGTGCTGCAGGGCAGACACGGGAGAACAAGGGAGGAAGATTCAGGGCAACACAGCTTGGACATTTGTCATTTCATAACACTTGCATGAAAAGGAAGAGTAGCTACTGCTATTTCACTGCAAAAAAATCTGACAGAGAGAGGCTGTGCTTCTAAAGGTGTTTACAGCCACAGCCCAGTGAATAAGAAGTATTTCAGTATTGGAGCAGTTAATAGAGGCACAAAGTAGGAAAGCTGGGCAAGGAGAACAAGTGCCTTGAGTAACAGGGCTCTGATGGGATGGAGGCTGCACAGGACTAAAATCATCCTCATCCTCATCAAAAATTTGGCTTCACTCTTTCCCTCCTCCCTGAGCAATGGGAAGCTCTGGGGTGAGAGGATTTCACATGATTCATTTTCTGCTGTGGCAGAGAGGATGTGTTTCCTCCTCCACCTGTGCTTTTGTTCACTGGTGCTCAGACAAACCACCAAGCCGTGGGCAGCGACCTGGAGTGAGAGCAGCACTCTGAATCCCAGCACAGCAGTTATTTATGAGGGTGGCTGACTGCACCAATTGCCTTTCCTTCCCAAGGGATATTGCCATTTTATCATTAAATCACTGTCAACATCAAAGCTGGCAGTCTCCCCAAGGCCTGAACAAAGTACATCACAGAGCTCCCCAGTTGAAACCAATGTTTCAGCTGCTGCTCCTGGGAAAAGTGATGATTTTTTTGATATTCAAATATGCTAAAATGAGCTGGCCACCAGACACACCCACAATGACCCAGTGAGCACCAGCACTTCTGCCCAACCTGGTCTAAAAGCTACTGACATCAGTAGCAAACCTTCCTTTCCTTAAAGACACTTTTTGCCTTAGCCCTGAAAACCCTCATTCACTCATGCTGAGTCCCAACTACATTTCTTGAGCATCTCTGTTGGTTTAATCAACCTGTGCCCTGCCTGGGGACAGTGCTGACCACGTGAGCTCCTCCAGGGAGGCTGAATGTCCCCCCAAGGCTGGGAGATGACGCTGGAAACTTCTGGTGCCCTTCGGCCACCAAGCTTAATGGGGAACAGAAAGTGTGTCCTACCAGACCACTTTGCTCCTACAACTTTCTGAATGCTGGCAGCTCCTCCTTGCCAGGAATAACTTCTGTTCTCCAGGCTCACAGAGAACAAATGCCCTTTCTGCATTTGGGCACTTTCATGCACTGGTGAGTAGCCACAGACACAGAGCAAACGCTTCAGATCCGTGGCTGAGTGTCAGCTCTGCCAGAAGAGTTGGCATTTGTACCTGTCCTGCAGACACAACTGCTCTGCCTGGAAACAGCGTGGAAGCTGCAAGTCTGGTGTAAGACCTCATGCAAGTCTCAGGGGAAAAGTGCCCTTCACTCCAAAGATAAACCTGCCCTCCCTCTCCTCCACCCCCCTTGCAGAGCTGGCCCCAAGGATGCTCAGACCAGCCTTTCATGTCCATCTTCCAGACCTTTTCAATTCTCCCATGTTTTAATTGCTTCTGTTTTACATTTGGGTGACCAGAGCACAAAAGAAACGAGTTCAAAGGCTTTCTCAAATCACAGTAAAACAGTAGGTGGTCCCCCCCACGGCAATCACACATCTTACAATTAGACAAAAGGAAAATGAAGGAAATAATTGCAGTGTCCGTATAGGGCCCCTGCTGTCAATTATCCCTGATGTGGGGTGTCTGCTCCCTGTTTCCTTCCCGGTGGCACAGCCCCAGGCAGGCAGAGGCAGCACTGACAGCCCAAGGATGGATCAGTCATCAGTCACTCCCACCTGGTGTCCAGCAGGACTGAATGGCTTCAGCTGCCTGAACGCAGACATTTAATGCCACTCTAAAACCCCAACATGGGACCCCTGGTGGCCTAGTGGTTAGCATGCAGGACTCTCACTGCTGCGACCACGGGTTCGAATCTCAAGTCCCCCGGGCAGATGGTAGCTCGTTAGCCCTGTGAGGCCATCCATCTATGAGAAGGTCACTCTAAACAAACCTACGTCCTGAGGACCTCACTGCCATTGTCCAAGCTTGCTTGGCCCCGGCAGATGAACCTTAGGATTAAAGGGTGGGCTCAGTTCAGCGCAGGCTGTGTCTCACCTAAAAAATCCATTGCGCAGGCTGGAAAGGTAAAAGACCTTTCCCCAAATCTTCGCTCGCGAAGACTGGCCATTATTATATTAAAAAAAAAAAAAAAAAAAAACCCCAACATGCTCAAGGCAATCACAGGGATGTGGCACAGCCCCTCCAGGAGATCATTTCCACACAGCAGCACCACATGGGAATGGGCACCCAGGAGCCAGGGGGCTGCAGGTGAGAAGAGAGACACATCCTCCACAGGGGCTGCAGCACAGGGGCCCTCCTGGCACTCGGCTCCACAGCCCCCTGTGAGCTGTGAACACCAGCTCACCACCCAGCTGCAGTTTGCTGGGCTCCTCAGGCTGCCTGAGCTGTTGGAGCCAAAGGTACCCCAGTCAGAGCCTTTTAGTGACCTGAGCAGGCTCTGAGCTGTGGCCAGTTCTCCCCTCGGTCCCTTCTGGAAAAGGCAACAACTGTGTTTCTCCACCCCAAACCCAGAGGAATGCACAAGACCCAGGGGACTCTCCTTTGAGGCTGCAGACACTGCAGGAACTCACCTGGGAACACCCCAAAGGCCACGCAGCTCCTCTCAGGACAGTTACTGGATTACTGCTTCGGGCTCAATGCTTTATGCTTTAGGCTCTGTCAGACCTGTTTAATCAGCTGGTAATGTGACACTTCCTTCTATAAAGACCTGAGATCTACTTCCCTGGCAGCATGCCTTTTCCTCCAGGAGGTCAGCCTGCATCCCTGATTTCTTGTGTGCTGTTGGCAGATTGGACAGGGATACAAGGCAAAAAGAAATTAAAATTATCAAGACAGTTGTTATTTCCATGTAAACCTGACAGGATGTCCTGCTCAAAAAGGGTATCTCAAGGAGTTCCTGAGGCTGGACCATTTCAACTTCAGACAGCAGGAGAGGTTGAGCTCAAAACTCTTGACTTACTCCAAATACCCACTGGCTTTAAGTGCTTGAGCTGATAAAGGAAGGAGAAGTGAATCTCAAAAAAAAACAGAGGTGACTCAACAAACCTTGGATATAAATGTGAGCAAAAATGCACCACAAAAGAGATGTTATCTACCAGTCCACGAAGTTTACTGAATAACCTACCTTGTGAGATTTCTGGAGATAGCAGTGGTGCTCAGACCTGGGACATCCTAAGTGCCCTGAGAAACTGCCCCTCAATTTAGATTTATCTCCTTTTACTTTCTATGCAGCTTTCTCGTCTCCCTCATCCATTTCCCATCTTCCAGCATCTCTCCACTCTTGCTAAGCCACATTTAGCAAGCAATGGCAAAAAATGTCACAGCAAAAAAGCCAGCAGAGGTGGTCCCCTCCATAGCCATATGTGACCTTCACTTTGAAAAGTGGTACAAAACATTCCGGGTGAAACATTTACTCAGGCTAAGAACTCAGGCACCACCATCTCACCTGGATGCACTGGCACCTTGCTTGGTGAAGAAGCTGAAAGTACCACCTGCCCCTCTTTTACACAGCAGAGCACAGAATGAAGATTTCTGGACAGTCTCTTAAGCAGCACATGACCAGGCAAAGCCAGTCCTGTCATTCCCAGTGTGCAAATTCTGCTGCCACTGATTGCTATGAAAAAGCTTTAGCTGGGCATGAATGAAAGGCAGTGACAAAAACATTGTATGAAATTCATTTAACAAGGTTCAATGATTGAAACAGGAAAGATTTCCCTTAACAAATTGTTACAGGAAAGATTCAGTCACTGTGACCAGCTCTGCCGTGAGCCTAATTGAAATTTGTGCAGTAAGGGGGCAACAGCCTTTGCTCTCAATTAACTCTGAAGAAAAGTTGAAATCTTTTTAATCATTCTGAATTATCAGCCTTTCTTTCATCTGTGTTTTTTTTTCCAATGTCTGGGTATTTATACAGCTATTAAGAATATTCACAACCGCAATTTAGGACCATATAATAAACTGCTTGTTTCAAAGGTAGGAGACAACTGGTATTTTTGAGGGAAGGAGGTAGGAATCTCCTACAAATACCCACTGCAAGGTCTGCATCTAGTCCCAGCCCACCCTGTCACAGACTCCTGGATGCAGATTGAATTGTGTGTATCTGGTGTTTCCTAGATTTTGGTTAGAGATACAAAAAAATCCAATTCTGCCAGTCCTGTCCTGAAAGCAGCACCGTGTGTGTTGTTGCCCAGATGTGGATCCCAACAGCTTGTGCAAGCAGGAGGCCGTGCTTGGGCTCCAGGGAGGAGCAGCAGCTGAAGCTGCAGGCGGCTTCATGGGAGAATCTTCTTCTCATGAAAATAGTCTTATTAATAAAACAGTAGGGAATGCAGAAAAGCAGATTCATCTCAGAGTAAAATGTTTCTTTGGGAGCTCCCTGAGCAGTCAGTAGCAGCTTGTTATGGAACTAACATGGCTTTTACTGCCACAGCCCTGTAAGAAATATTTCAGTATTGGAGCAGTTAATAGAGGCACAAAGCAGGAAAGCTGGGCAAGCAGAACAAGTGCCTTGAGTAACAAACCCCACAGCTACTGCAAAACCTCCTGAAAGGTTCTGAGTAGGAAACAATCCATGACCTAATTAGGTGCCACTGTTACTGGAGAATAGAGGAAGGAACAGAAAGAAAAGAGGGGGAAGATAAAGGCAAGAGAGACAGGGAGGCCCAAATACTCAGCAGATGAGTCCAAAGTGGAGCTGCCCAACACTGAGGTTTTATTTAACACACACAAGCTTGTTCCCTGAGGGAGGAGCAGAGGGAAGGGGACTTGCTCCCTGCTTGTGGACAGTCTCCTTATGGAGCACAATTGCTGAGATAAATGAGGGAATCACACAGGCAACACCACATTTTGTGGGGACCTGGAATGAACAAGTAATATCCGTGCTGCTTTCTGTTACTAAAATATCCCATTTTTCTCTTAGGTGAAAAAATAGGTTAGGAATCCCAAAGCAGCCTTGTAGGAAACAAGCATCACAGTGAATTGGGCAGTGAAATGTGCTCTGGTCTAGGCAGGTTCCAGGTGTGTTCCAGGTGAGTTCCACACATGTTCCAGGTCCAGATGCGTTTGAACACACCTGGAAACACATTTCAGTCTGGGTAGTTTCCAGGTGTGTTTCAGCTCTGTTCCAGGTACGTGTGTTCCTATGTTCCAGCCACATTCCAGGCAGGTTTTAGGTGTGTTGTAGATGTGTTTCTGTTACGTTCCGGTGGTGTTCCAGGCACGTTCAAGGCATTCCAGGTGTGTTTCAGGTATGTTCCAGGTGTTTGAACATGCCTGGAAACACACTCCGTGTGCTAACACATCCTTCACAGGAATCTGCTTCTTTGCAGGCTGTGCCCCTGTGTGTGCCCTGAAACGCCTCCCCCAGGAGTGCAGCAATACCTGCAGTGGCTGCTGTTTGCATCACAGGCACGGGGAGAGGTTGCCATGAGCACCAGACCAGCCAGTCATGCCCACCCACGCCAGGCCAGCCCACGCAGGGACGTCACATGCCAGGGAGAGAAGGCTCTGTGTGGGCTCCTCTAACAGTGCAGAGTCACATCAGCACCTTCCCTGAGGCCACGCTGAGAGGCTGTGACAGAGGCTGGAGATGGACTCAGACACTCCTTTCCTAAACCAGCCATACAACCACAATGTACCCTCTCCTCTGGCTTGCAATACCTCTCCAGGTATTCCACAGTCACGTTTTACTCCACTAAAAGCAAAACACGAACACTGCAGAAAGCAGAAAACCTCAGAGGGAACAAGACCTCACAGCATATCCCACTTCTGCATAAGAAAACAGACATCTTAGAAAAAACAGAACAGTTCAGCTCAAGTTCTCATCTTCAAACCCGCTTTATCACAGGCTCTGCCTTCGGAGCACAAGCAGTGGGAAGGGCTCCCTGTTGCATCAGCCGTGCAGGGATTGCTGCCGAGCCCGCAGCGCTGGCCCCGCTCTGCTGTAGGTAGCACTGCACACACAATGCTGACAAAGGGGGAAAGCTCAGCCTCTGCTTTCCCAGCCTATAACGTTTTCTAAAACTCATCTCCTTCAATCCCACATCACTTAACTAATGGTTGGTTAGAGCAGTTTCATGCTAACTGAAAGCAGACTTCTGAATATTTTAACTTTCAGCCGGATTTACATCCCTGACCTGCAGCCACACTTAAACAAAAGATGAATTCTGAGGGAAGAAAACTTATCGTCCCTTAATTTAAAATTGTACTTACTGAGAACGGCTGTGGAGTTCTCTGAGGGAGCTGCAGTGTCTCCAAAGCCCGTCTCGGTAGCAGCAAAGTTTTCCCTCTTGCCGCGCACGAGTGGGATGTGAAGCCAGACCTGGGACACGCTGTGTCTGTGCTGATGAGGGCTCTCAACTGTGTATCGTTGCCAAGACACCCGGGGCAGACTCCAAAGCCTCCAGATCTCGCCCTGGCCAAGGCATTCCTAATCAAATGCTCCTTTCAGCACAGCCACGGGCATCACACAGAGCTGCGAACAGCACCAGTTTCTTTGGTTCAGGTAAAGGTAAACCTCCACGAAGTGCTCCCATCAGTCTGGAATATTGCTTATTAACAAATTATTTTCTATCTGGAATGGTAACCAGCTCTCTATGTTAATTTTTTTGAAATAAATGAGTTTTCTGTCTCACCCCCCTGCTTTGAGCTGCTCAGAGATCACGGAAACAGTGGCAGGATTGAAGCCTGCAGTGGAATCAGTTATTTCTGAGCGATTGTAACAATCTGCTATGCCAAAATTTTATCATCTGTAGTTGATGGAAACACAGGGAATTCACAAAATCAGCTGCTGCAGCAACACACGTGACTAAACTTTCGCATTATGGCAACAGGTCCTGGACAGCCAGGTCTCGTGATGCCAAGGCCTATCCCAGAGGTCTCACAGTCCAAAATACAAGATGTGTGCAGTCACAGAGAGCAAGAAATAGGAGGAAAACAGAAGTCTCAAGTGCAGCAGAAGCCAAAGTGCCTATTTGAAAACATACCACCTCTGTGCTACCTCTCAAACCAGTACAACTGGTGTCATTTTGGGCTCTCACCCTTTTGAATTTGTTGTCCCTTTGTAAATGTGTTAATTGTGCTAATGGCTATTCCATACCTTGGAGGTGTTAAGATGGAAAAGGTTCATAGAGCTCACACAAGCCTGTGCAAAACCAGAAGAGATGAACAGGCATTTAAGAATCCTATTTTCCATTGCTCCTCTGTTACAGCTAAATGCACTCCAGCTTCCTTGTTCAACATTAATCTTTGCTTCTACAGGTAAGTTGCTTTCAATAAAAATGTTTACATTACAGAAGTCAGATCAAAGCATTTTAAAATTCTCAGTGTGACTCATCTGGCAGATTTTTTTTCCCTTTTTTCCTATAGCTCACAAGCGGTTCTGAAAATGACTTCTTGAGTTAGGGTAGGCAACATTTTTTTCAGTATCTTTCAATTTTTAATGGTATAATAACAACACTTCCCGCCCTTTTCTATTAGTTAATCATAAACTAGACGAACTCCTAACATTCAGATTTCTGCAACAATGGAAATTTATGAACCCTTAGTTTTGCTGATGAGGGTTGCTCAAAGTGGGAAGCATGAAATATTTAAAAGATTAGAGTTTTTAGGGAGGATATACTTTTAATCCTCTTCTTTCCTCCTACAGTTACCATTATGGGTGTGGAAGTAACTTAAAATGAACTCCTCCTACAAGACCACGTGTAGTGTGGCTGGAGTAAACCTATTAAATACACCTTCCCAGTAGGGCCTCAGTTCCTGACTTCAAACAGTAATGTTGTAAGGGAGACTGGGAAGCAAAAGGAGACAATGAGGTCACACAATTAGTGAGGGAAGACAACTCTGGTTTTGCATCTGAGTTTTTACACTTCTTTGTACTCCCAGAAACACAGTTTGAAAGGAGAACAAACTGCTCCTCTGCCTGCCCCTGGCACTGCATGTGCATTGAGCCCTGGGGTGTGCAGCCTTCAACCAGCTTCATCACTCAGCCCACAAGAGATTAAGCACAAATAGTTCTGCCAAACAGATGATCATCTGTCTCTCCATAAAATTTAGGAACACAGCAGCATGTACAGCCTCTTAATTCAGCGGCTCTGCATTTGGAGCCTGCCTGGAGAGATCCAAACCCAAAGAAATGTTATTTCTGATTCCTCAGCAGGCTGAGACAGAGGATGGGTCTGCTCAGCTCCACAGCAAGGCTGGCATGGAGTGTCCCCCAGGCCAGGGCAGAGGGTGAAACCAGTTCTCCTCCAGAGATAGGATGGGATGTGTCTGGGTGTGAACCCAGAGGGAAGGGCTCCACACTCCACAGCAAAGACTGGCACAGATTACAATTAAATAAGCTGAGCACGACTAAAAATGTATCTCTCCCATTCACAATTTCCATGAATCTTTCAGAAGGCCTAAATCTGAGAAGGTAAATTAACTCCTTATCTGCTCACACTTTAGGCCAGAAGTCTGGAATAAATTCAGCAGGCAGCAATCTCCTGCTGGGAACATGTGCTTAATAAAACACTACGGTTTTATCAGACTGTTTCCTTCTGTTTCCTTTCTGGTGGGTAATGGAAGTTACACCCACTACTTGGTTTTGACGTGTTTAACCCAGAAAAGCCTCAGTTCGCTGTGAAAATGCCAAGTGATACGTTCCTTTGTTGGAAGATGCCTCGGGGCTCCTGTCGCATTCTTCTAAACACGTCAGGAAAAACTAAATGCATTGTTAACAGCCAGTGGAAAAGCACCACACATTAGTCATCCCTCTTCTGAATGGAAAAGAACAATTTCTGATGAAATATAGTTCCCATATATTCCTAGACTGCTTTGTTGGGTAGCTGCCCTGCCCTGTCTTTCAACAGCCTCGGGCTACAAATGGGAATTCTGAAAGAGAAATTTTGATGCTCTCGAAAATAATTAAAGGAAAATGTGAAAGTTAGCACTGAAAGAATTTTTTTAAAAGCCGGGACCGATCAGTTTCTTTAAGCGTTTCTTAAATGCTTATGTTGTGATTAAATATACCTGTTAAAAATCCGGTCAAAACGAAACTGAAGCTTTCTACTCTTGAAAGGCATCAAAGCGAGATGCTCTGAAATTTACCCATAATTTCTTTTTCCCTGAGCCAAGTTGTCAAAATCAGCATTTTTATGGACATTTCCAGTTTGACAGAAAACAGCTTCACCGCTGAATTTGGCACTCTGTTATAAGAGTGTCTCAGCTAGAAATGCCATCACAAAACGAGAAGCTGAAAGACACCCTGAGGAAAAGCACGCCCAGGTGGAGAGCAGAGGTGAGCTCCAGGGCTGCTCCACAGCCCTGTGACAGGTCAGCCCCTGCTCCTGGCACAGCAGTGCGGCCCTAGGATGGTGCGTCCTGTTCCCAACTGGTGCGTGCAGCTCTGGAGAGCCTCGGGATACATCTGGGATCAGCTACTCCCGCCTAGCCGGGGCTGCTGGCCCTAATGCTGCTTTTGTGGCCCAGCATTGTCCAGCAGAAAGGCTTGGGCTGCTCCTCAATGCCTGTCAGAGCACACTATGGCTGCACTATAGCTGAAGCCTCGTCTGGTGCCACTGCAAAAACCGCAGCTCTTTATGCGCCGTCTCATTTCCAGCTCGCACTTCTTCCGAGTAGGAGGCACAAAGACACCTATAAATGGCAATTAAATCAACCACAATAGGTTGTGTTAACTACTGGTAACTAAGAAGCCACCTTGATCCCTCCCTGCATCTCAGACATTCACCACATGACACCGAGGCCTCGGCTCACAAAGACTTTTCAATTTGGGATTAAACACGTTGCATTGGAAAGAGCTCTGGTAACCCCCGGGAGCAGATTATAGCTGGCAAAGAGGGAAGAATGAATGGCTGAGGGAAGATGGGAGGGGATAAGCATTTGCACTGGAAGAAGGGGTGCAAAGACAAATCACTATTTTTAAAAAAGTTTTACCACCTTGCCGTGTTTCTGGGAACTGCCTGACCATGGAGAAAGGGAGAAGTTCTGTGGACTGGCTGTTTTAACAAAGCCTGATTCCACGTGCTGGAGTTCCAGTTCTTGAAACACGATCAAAATCTGGGAGAAAAATCCCATCCTGAGGGAGACTTAGCCAAAAACTGCACCAGTAAGAATGAGACTGAGCCTCAGCATAACCGGAGAAGGCAGAGCCAGGGAAGGGTGTGGAGCCCCAACAGCACGTGCTGGAAGTGGCAGTTTTTCATAGGGAGACCATTTGCTTCCAGCTTCCATGATTGCTTCTGAGAGCTCGGCCTCCTCCTTTCAGGATTTTCTCGCAGAAACTTTTGCTAGTTGCTCTCCAGATGATTCACATTTAGCCTCAGAGACTATTTTTAGCTGCTTTTATTTCAGCACATGTTCTTGGAGAGTCCCTGCTATTTATGGGGTCCACACTTCCCTCCTCTTGGCTTCTCTGGGGAGAAGCTCCACGAGGCATCTACTGGGAGCATCGTTCCTCCTTTTGTGTCTTCCACACAGCAAAGCCAGGGAATTTCTGAGGTCAACAGCAGCATTCTTTATCACCATGAAGACAGATAATGGAAAGCAAACAAGCCAATGAAAATCAAACACACTCCAGTTCCTCACAGTGTTTGTAAGGCCACTCTCAGGCTGTTTTGGGCAAAGGTCTGGTGATCTGGACACTGATGGTGTAATCATGCAGCAAATACATCCAGAGGCAGCTGGGTACAAGGGAGCAGTAAAAGGCATGAGAGAACTGCTGCAATTTGTTGGGGGTAAACCTGACACCAAGGCATGAAGTCACCTCTTTGTTAGGGTCACACAGCTTTAAAAAAATGGGAGATATTAAATTACCAGTGTGTCCACAGCCAGCATCGTGGTAGGTGTACATGTGCTGTCTGAGCTGCACACTGATGTCTTGAGGATTAGTTTTATAGCTCTGACACAGAAATTTTGGGATACAGTTAACAACAACCCAAAACACATGCACCTAAACAATGTTTCCAGCCCAAGCTCTGCAAGTGGGAAAGTGCCTTACATCAGCTTTCACTCATTTCTTTCACATATGAAAATAGTGTCGAAGTACTAAATCATTTTTACACTGGTAAAGCCACACAAATGAAGGCCTGTCTTGCTTTAACTATTCCCATACAAAAGCCTATTTTTATGAAACATCAGAGACTAATATGGAGACGTTCCTGCTGCTCTTCCAAATGTATTTAAAATTTTTGAAAGAGTGTAAATTTTTGGCTGGATAGAATTGGGACTCACACTTGCACACAAACACTGGGAAACCTAACTAATCCAGAAGGGAATCAGCTGGAGGCAGAGGTGAAAACAATCTCAAGGTATGAATGTTAAGCAACTGTAATTTTTTATCTTTTCTGTCTTCCCTGGCTTACAAGTAAATCTCTACCACGGAGACACTCAGCACACTCTAATACATAACCCCATCTTTCAAGAGCATCTTGTATATTGGTCCCCAAATAATAATGGCTCAAGCTCATTATCTTATAATCTGCTGGGTTAGGAAGAGCTCATGGGGAGCCAACATATGGATGTACTTCTGAGCACATTATCAGCTGCAGTGCAGCAGCTCAGCCCGTGGCACTGAGTGGAGTTGGGCACACTCCTTCCTCATTGCCAATATGGCAATAATTAGGGCTGCTGTGTGGCTCTGTAGACTAAAGGAACTGGGGGACCAAATTAATCCCAGGAGTAATTCAGGGAAGACAGAGGAGTTACACCAGGAGTCACAGCCCACTGTGTTCCACTCCTTAAAACCATTGCTTGAAAATATTAATTATTTGCATACTGAAGTCTGAGCTACTAAATAGTAATTAGGCAGCTACATGGGAAAGAATTACCTGATTAAGAGATGATTAATTAGTATCCTGTCAAGATATGATTATCCTGGATCTAGGGAATACACTGCATTTGTTCTTTGCCCCTTACAAGATGATGATGGCAGCATAAAGCACTTCTGCCCTAAATCCCTAAAAGAATGGCAAAAGAGCATAGACAGTAGCACTCTCAGTACCCAGGGATTTAATGAAGGTAGAAATATGCAGGACAGACTGACAGCCCTGTCCTGTCACAGCAGGTCAAGAATAGACAAGGAAACAGCTTTACAAAGAGCAAGAAACATGTCAGACCCTACCTGCAAATCCCTCAAATACACTCAATGCACCACTCCTGACGACAAACAGCCGAGAAGCACTCTCTGGCCCCTCTGTTTGGCAGTGCAGGCACCACACTTTGGGACCATCAGCTCCAAATCAAGCCTTGCAATTTTACAGATGCCTGCAGGGACTGGAGGGTAACAGCACGTGCACCTCTGGCCCTTGAGACACCAGGAAAAGCCAGAAGGGCTGATGTGATAGGGAGAGGCAAGACTTCCACCACCAGCTCCTTCTGGCAGAACACAGCCTGACATAATCAGTTATAACATGCCTTTTGTACAAGGGTGCAGCAAACTTATAATGCCACCCTGTTTTTATAAAGTAGATTTGACACCTACCAACCTTGCCAGTCCAGCAGCTTCATAACCCAGTGCAGGTAAGCAAGAGAGGCACATGCCTTCAGCACCATCACAACCAGAGCTTTGATCCTTTCCCTGGCTGAGGCAAGGGAGCCCTGCTCTGCTCTGCCTTTCATTTGGGTGGATTCTACAGACAGAGGAACAAGGAAAAGCACTCTGGAAAATTATCAGCCTTGTGAAATTTAGTATCAAATTCCACCCACATGCAAAAAAGGACTGCTGAATGTTACAGATGCTCAGATATAAAAGCTGGGCCAGCAGACAGGGCACCAGCTGAGACACAGGTACCTGTTCCCACTCGATGATGGACATCTGTGACCTCAGTGGTATGCAGTCACCTGGCTCCTCTGGAAACCAGTCTGACTCTGCCACCAACCTGGGCCTTATCACTGAACAGCTCAATTTATCTTCTTCAGACTTGGATGAATAACAATTTTCTAGCTCCCAGAGAAGCTGCAACAGGAATTCATTAGAGCCTGTGAAGCGCTTTGGTAGTATAATAATGGAATAAGTATTGTAAATAGTTTTTATGCTAATTCCTTCATCTACATAACTGTGGCCACAGCCTCCAGGAATTTAACAGATATATGCAATAAATCTCAGAAGTTACAAGCCTCTCAGGTACCAAGTTTGCAGATCATTTCCACATCTCCCCACCTGTGCAGGGGGCCACCCTACACTTGTCCCTCCAGGACAGGGGAGAGCAGCCTGCTGTGAGATGATGCTGAGTGAGAGCCCCAGTGCACAGAGCGTGGGAGCTGTGCTGCTTCACACATCTTTGGGACTAGCCTCAGGGGGAAACCACAGGGGTGGCAACCCTTTAAAAATCCCCTAGTGACAAAGGCCATGCCCACCCAGCTCTCTGGGATAGAGGTGTATGGGCAGGCTTTCCTTGGCTGGCCCATTGTTCCAACCGGTGTCTTCCTACTCCTGTATGTGAATGTCATTAGTGCTTCTCACATTCCAACCCTCCCGCTGGGCCAGATCCTGTCAAACCCTTAATTCCAGATAAGCCAAAGCACCCAGGTGACCAGCCCCTTTGGAAGCAACAGGAATAAAGTTTCTGTGCATAAGGTGCCTCCTGGGTCTCCTGGCCACTGCCTCCCTGGGAATGCTCAGCATTGCAGCCCGGGGCGCTGAGCACTCTGTGTTGAACTTTGCCTCTGTGTTACCCCTTAACTAGACAGCTCCCAATTAACAACTTTGTGTGGGCCCAACCAGCTCTAGACAATATTTTCAAATGTGACCACTGTGAAAGGAAAAAAAAACCAGGTCAAGAGGATTATGCAGGGTGACTAATGATTGCTGCATGCTGGGCTGAGATGTGAAGTCTGGCTGTGTTTTCAAAGGTGCATAATAATATGTCCTTGTCTGACCTGTGGTGCTGTTGACACTTTTTTCTGAGTTGATGCCTTCTCACAAATCCCCATTAGGCTGGAAGCTTGAACGCCCACCATGAATGATTCCAGCAGAGTGGAAGGGCTATCAAACTTTGCAGAACTCCCATTTAAGTTTCACTTCATTTCTTAAAAGCCAGACAGCAGAGGCAATTATTGAACTGTCAAGGCCTTTTGGAGTTGTTTGCTGAGGGATGTGGCTGCTGTTCTCAAGACTGTGGGGCAGGACGTGTTAATTCCATGACAATTCTCTGGAGCTGGCCAAGAGATAAGAGAAGTGGGATGCTCTGCTCAGTACAGCTGGCACATAGGGGAATGTGCCCTGCCAGTCAGTTTACCATCCAGACAGTCAGAACTAATAGTTTTATCCTTATTTTACCAATAGGAAGGACAACACGGTATGATGGAGGTCAGGGTTCAGCTGCCCTTCCCAAAAATCACAGGAGGTTTGTAGCACTAGGAAAATGAATTCAGCTGTTTTCTCTTCTGGTCCTGTGTTTAGCGTTATAGCCCCTCCATGTACACCTTTCATTAACAGGGAAGTTGGAATTAATTTTTCTTAGCTGACAAATGTTCATTAGCCAAGTATTTGTATCAGCCTCTCCATCCTGGTCACAGAAATGTGTCCCTTCCTAGCTACAGAAACTGGAAGAGAAGGCAGTTCAGAGAACTCACCTATAGCTATAGAGGAACTCTGGGGCAACAAGTACTGCAGTAGCCTCAGAGAATCACATAAAAAAAGCCTTTTGTTTCCATCACAGCCCTTTCATGGCTAAGACTATAAATATAACAAATGCAAACATACCAGGAAAAACATGACCTCTGGTTCAGCTTCACTTGTGAGGAGGATCTGAAAGACACTTCGTGTCAGACAGCAGGGACCAGCCCTTGCATATGGGCTGTTGGCAGCCTGGCAAAAGCCTGGTGTGATGACGACAGACTGGGTGATACTGGGCCCTAGACACGGAGCAGGGAACAGCAGGTGCAGATCTGCTGTAGGAGGCAAGACACCTTCAACTGATCCGGCATTTTGTCAGAATGCTGCAGGGAGAACTCACGTCTTCAGGAGAAACAGAGCTGGCTGACAAAGCTCACCAGTGTGGGCAAAGCTGTGACAGTATTAGCACCACCCAGACCTTTCTGAGACACCATCACACTGATTTCCTACTGCTTTGGGGTGATGTTCACATTTATATAAGTCACAGGGGAGGGCAGCACGTATATTCATGCCACAGTCGCCTTTAAAATAAGGCCAGTTTTAATTCCCAAGCAATCCTACTCTGGCGAAAGGAAAGAAATTCCTTGCTATGGCAAGGGCAGAGCACTGTGACTGAAATGGCAGAGCCCAGGCAAGGCCTCTCGCTGGAGTCCCACTAAGGCATTGCAAAGTGCAGATTGTAGAGGCTGGAGCTCCTCCTCACTCCCGAGGTACAGCACAGAATGTAACAGAGGACCCATTTCTGCCCCATTGTTGCATCTCTGCAATCACAGACTCAGAAGAATAATTTTGCACGAAATCCTTGATTTAGACCAACCCAAAAGCGACAAGAATACTTTTCTTGCTTTGTAAAGAAAAGCCCACTGGAGCTGGGAGACTGATTGTTCCACAAATCAATTCTTTTCCCATGGGTAACATCTCCCCTTGCTCATTCCCTGTCTTTCATCCTAATTAAATAGTGATGTGAAGTAATCAGAAGTATTGTCAATGACTCTGGTGCTGCACAGATACTTCTGAATATACAACATTAGAGGGAAATGAAGCCTATGAAGAAGATTCCCACCCAGCAGCTGCACCAAGAGCAGCAGCTCAGGCTGGAAACATCCACTGAAAACCAAAACAGCCCAGGGGCCTGCAGTGCCCCATGTCCTGTAAAGAACAGGTCATGGAAGGGGCTCTCCCCGTGATAAACATGACCTGGCTTTCAGCAAGAAGCAAACTACCTCCAGTTACCTTTCACATTCTATTTCCATAATCTGTTCAGATTAAAACACTGAACTACTCTCAAACACTGATTCCTGCCCTTGACACTCCCCTCTCCGTTCTAATTAATCACGTTCAATATGGAAATGTTCAGATGCCATGAGAAAAGAGGTCCTGTGAGGCAGAGAGTCGTCAGCAGGGGGGAAGCTTTGAGACCCCACGTCATCTCAGAAGCAGTTACAGATGGAGAATTACCTCAGGAAGCAGAAACCCGTGTGGTCCATGTGGTTCTTGTTACCCACTGGCTCTGGTGGAAGCGGCAGGAGCGCGAAGGCAGCTCCGGCCTCCCGGAAAGTGGGAGCTGGGGAAAGGATGTTGTGCCGCCCCAGGTGGCACATGCCAGTCCCAGGGAGCTGTGCTAACAGAGGTGAGCCCAGAGCAGGTCACAGGGGATATCCTAACACAGTCTGAGCTCCTGGGAGCTTATTCAGGAAAGTCCTTCCTCCCTTGAGTATCAGTTCCTTCATAAGAGAGCAGACACTGCAGGTGAAGGTGAGTCCATACAGAATGCAAGTATCTAAGTCAAACTAAATATTACCATTTCATGCAGTAAATATTGATATATTCCTACTAGTGCTGGTTGCTTCACTTTCGAATCTCTTCCTTCTAAAATGAAGTGGTCCTGTCCTCTGAGGGGAGAGGCAAAGAAAGGGCCCTACATGACAGGCACTATAAAAACACAGTTGAGAGAGACTGTCCCTTCCTGTAAAGGTTTTTGATCTAGTAAGACTACACATAAGATAGAGGAAAAGAGGAAAAGCATGTCCCTCAGCAGCACAGCAAGTAATGCCCTGGCCCTAAGTCAGGAAACATCTGACCATTTGTTCACGGGGAAAAATTAGTAACCCCCAATAACTGGAGAGAAAGTGCTCCAGGACCTTCCCCAGCCCCAGGGCTCTGCTTCGTGAAGCACGTGGGTCAGTGTTATCCAGTATATTTCACTGCTAAAACTCTTCTTTGTTGACCAGCAGGAGATCAGTGACTCTTGGCAGGGCATCTTCAGTGATATCTGAGTACAAACTCTTTCCCTTTGATTTGAGAGCCACGACATGACACGGGATGTCTCCTGATTGCAATGTTTTGTCATGGTGCAGTAATCTGAGAAGTCTTACTCGAGTTTCTTAATAGGCAAGGAATTGTACCTGACAACAGTTGAAATCTGAATTTACTGTACAAAACTCCCTTTTATAATTCCCATGTAATATCTCACCATTGGCTTGGCAATGAGATAAACAAAAATTCTAAGTGCAGCTTCAAAACACAGCAGAAAGAGAAAGCTGGTGATTTACTCTTTCACTTAACTGACAGGTTCCCAGGTGAGAAACCTGTGTCAGCTCCCGCAGCTACACAACCCTGCAAAGTGTGATTCATAATGGGATGGTTGTTGATCCTTGTGCTGAAGAGTTCAGAGGTATGAAAGGCAATATTTATCCATTTGTCTCACAAAATACCGTGCATTACTGATTTCCATAAAAATCAGATCTCAGAGGTGCAGTGAAATACTGACTTCATTCATTATTCAGGTCCCCCTCCTCCCTTTTTCACAATAACTAGACTATGAAATATTCTGAGGAACGTAACAAGAATTCAGTGGAGCAAAAATCCCAAGAAATACATTAGTTCAAAACGTACAGTTTTATGGCAGAGACCTTTTAGAGTTCTAACTATGACAGGCTACTTAAAATTCTGAAACTCTGAAATACAAAAGAGAACCTCGGCAAAGGTGAAGCTGTAAGAGCTGGAAGGAGGGATAAATATGGGAAAAGCTCCTACTGTAACAGTCTCAAAAGCTTACAAGGTGGGGAAAAAAAACCCAACCAACCCAGGAGGAACATAGGCTTGCTTTTCTCATGTTCTTAAGCGCTGATTTTCATCATGTTGAGTTCTTAGCTCAACATCCCTCCCTATTCTGGACAGGCTCCCATCTTCCATGCTCTAGACTTTTCCATGAGTGTGCCCTAGGGCATTGTAACCATATGGTCCATCTCTTGATGAAAGACACGCGGCCCAGTTCCCCCCACAAATGTTCCTCAATGACATTACCCTTCAAGGACACAGAAATTAAAAACTCATTGAAGCCACAAACACCCATAATTTTGTCAACATACACATGCCAGTAATAAAGGCAGAACTGTTACAGATATAGGAAACTTCTTGTGGAGAATATATAAAAATACTCAAGGTTCTGTCTGCTACCAAAACAAGCCAAACATCCTCTCTGCTGCTGGAAGCAGGTGGCAGCAGATTCAGTATGTGTAAGTTGAGACATTCCTCCCATTTTAAACTAGGTCAGGTTTTGTATATAATGCTATGAATAAATTCCTACCAAGGGCAAGAAAGTTTACCTGAGTATTGCACTATTCTATAAAAATGGATGGCCAAAGCTCTACTGTATTTACACCATATTTATGTATTTGATGTACCTATAAAAGGGTGAAGAACCTGCAAATTTTCTCTCCTCCAGTCATCATCCTGCTTGGCTCTAAGTGGTGCTGCACAAACACACACTGAGAAAGCCTTTTCCCCAAACAATATCCTGAATGACCAGAGACTTATGTACAAAGGTAACAAACCAGCAGGATTCCCACCGGGGCTGTCTCCTGCAGACTCTCGGGCTCCACAGCTCAGGACAAATCAAAGCCTCTTGCAAAGTCAAATAGTTTGTTATCACAGCGCTATTTACACAGGCTGCCACGAGTTCCAAGGAATCACCCTTTTGGATATGCCTTTTTCTACTTTATGCATTCCCTCTCCAAAGCCTTCCCAGGCGTGGTGGATGGAGTCTGGGCTGCCAGGTTCACACTGTCAGCCCAAAACCCTCATCAGCATTTGCGTCAGCCCTGTATCAACACTGCCATGGTTATATTATTGTTCCAACTGAACCTTCCTAGAAGCTTATCATAACACTGAGTGCCAAAACAAGCCTGGGGTCCAGCGTTCACATCCACCCAAACAGGCTGCCCTGTCTCATGGCCCGTTCCCCAAGTGATGCTGGAGTCAGCTGGGTGATTACAGTAACAGCCTGGGAAAAAAGGTGAGCCAAAGAGCAAATCTGGCAAATTAACTCCTAATTAACAAGGCCTCTCAGGGGCCTAATTAATCTTTCCTGGATTTCTGTAAACTTAGGAAACGTGACAAATGACAGTTTATTTCCTGTTTCTCATCTGTTTAGACTGCATCTGTTGGAGCATGGACTGGCTCTACTGTAACCTGTCCCTGTACCTGGTGTCACTGTGCCACCAGCACCAAAACCAGTCTGGACCATGTCAAATGCAAGGAAATGATTCCTCTGTTCCACTGAGCTCAGGATGAACTTCAGCAGCCTCTTGCTGGCACGTAATTGCTCAACAGAAGCTGCATTTCTCTGCATCCCCACTCCAGGCAGGGCCTCTGTGTCCCTGACTGAAAGAAGGTCAAATAGCCCATATCTCTTCTTAATTTTTAATCGCAATTTCATGCTGTTATTTCAGCTGCTGGAGGCAGTGTAGCACAAATCCCCCAGGAGTAATTCCTAGATACTCTCTTGTAGGCTGGCCTACTTTTTCTTTCTGTTCAGTTACAAATTGCTTCTCATAGCCCAGATGTGTGGCAGTGCTGGCAAAGCTGCCTCCTCCCAGACAAATAAATTCTCCACTGCAGCATGTAAAAAAAAAATTTAAAAAAAAAAAGTCACATTTTGATTTTTCTCCAGTTTCTAAAAATAGCCAAGATAATGGAGATCTCATTTTTAGCTCTGTGAGCCCAGCTGAGTAGGATGATTTAATTTTAAACGGTTCTGTTGCCTCTGACAGAGGACAGTGCCATGGTCCCCCTGTGACACCTGACTGGGGCTGAACCCCGGCCAGGAGAACCAGGGGGGAGACACCTGAGCAGGCAGGACAAAGACCATGTGGTTTTGTGGGACTTTGGGCATGGCAAGAGCTGGGTGTGACCTGAGAGATGAAGGACAGGGGAGAGGTGTCCCAGAGCTTTCATAACAATGCCATGAGCTGCGCGGGTCATTTTGGTGGCAGTTCTTGCAGCTACTGAAATAATGCCTTTAACACTAAAATACTGTGCCAGTACAGCAGCAGCTGCATGGCAGAAATGACTCCTGTAAGATTTCACCTGTGGAGGAACGGTTTTACGTAATGGGAAAATTTTTAGTGTTATGTGCAGCTCTTTTGTTTTGAAAAAACGAGAGAAGCTGCCCCCAAAAAACTACACTGCTCTCAGTTTGGTCAGAGAGTAGAAGGCAGAAAAGAAGCAGTCAAATCCTTTTTGTTTGCCTGTGCAATGAGGGATTTCACTGGTTTTATTAGCTAGAACATCCCTTTGTGGCTGACTTTTTCTTTACAGTTTCATAATAACCTGGAATCTTGGCTTTATAAACCAGCTTTACACATTTACACAGAACTTTCTTCTTCTGAAAAAACAAAGCAAACCCACAAACAAATAAAAAGAAAACAACCTGAAAAAGAAAGAATTCCTTATATTTCAGTTTCACAGCCTCCCCCCTGAAAATAATCCAACAATACTCTGTGTCCCACAGTCTTCCATAAATGCTGCACAAATTTCCCCAAGCAGCAAGGAGAAAAGATATGAAACAGAATAAGAATTTAAAAAAAAAAAAATCAAGAAAGAGCGAGCCAGGGTCAGTTTATGAACTGGAGGGCACAGATTGCCCAGTCACACAGGTGTCAAGAAACCCACTGAACGCTGTGTGTGCCCTGCCCTTATGCAGCTACATGTATTACAGATATTTTGGTATTCCCCAAAGGCTGAATATCAGAGTCAGGATTCCTTCACCACCCTCTGACTGAGCAGTTGCATTTCTTTCACAGGAACACAAGGCAAGGCGAGTGCTTTCATAATATTCCTTTTGCTTATGTTGTTAAGAATGCTGCATTCAAAACACCACAAATAAGCATGGACAGATTTTCAGTATGTCAAACAAAAGGCAAAAAGCACTAAACCACAAAGCTATACTTACCTGAAGGATTAAATCAATAGGGATGTGACTTCCTTGAAAAAAGAGCCCAACTTTTGCTTTCAGTCCTTTCACAGTTTCTACCTAAACATCGAGCCACAGCCTAAATTGGTTTATCCAGGGAGAGGAATATTTTGCCATGGCAACTGACAATTTCAGAAAAAAACACTCCCAAAATTGTGCTCTGTAAGAAAATCAGCAGATTAGAAGCTTGAAGATCACGCCTCAGAAATAAAAACTTGGGATGAGACAAAAAATGTCTATTAAACAGCAGTTCTGCCAAAGAGATGGGTGACAGGCTTTAAAATAAAGCTTCTGAATGCTTCACAAAACCCCACCTGGGCCACAGAAAAGAAAGAAATACTCAAAAAAAGAGCCACAGATAACAATAAGTGCACAAAATTACTTTCCTACGGATGTCTGGAAGGACAGTCCTCTTGGAACTTCATCTCTGATGCTGAGTCACAGCAAGGATGGCTGAACCAGGCAGTCAAACCTCCCCCTGTCTCAAACCACCCAGCCAAATACAGCCCAAAGAAACGGCAAATTCTGACTCAGACAAGACCCCAGGGGAAGTGACCAAATAATCTTTGGTCTCTCACTGATTTACACCTCTGCTACAGGAGGGCAGCACCTGCAAGAACAGGGGCTTAAAATTTAAACCAGCTTAAAAGGCAGAATTTGTACAAAACCCCTGACACACACAAGCTCATCCTGGCTGCCCAGTTCCAAAAGGACACTACAGGAACCAACACGGAGACACTCCACACTGAGGGCCATGGTATCACCTCTGCCAGGTCACCCCCAGCCCTGGGCTTCTCCTGCTGACCTCAGACACTGGGATTGCATTTGGGGTGTTGTGGCAAGAACTGGGTGGGAAAGCATTTCTCCCAGCCTGCAGGCTCTTAGATTCCAAAGCATTTCCATGGCCCAGCTCAGAATCAGGTCAAAACCTCAGATTTTTCTCAAAGGAAAATACAAAACATATTTTTTTACCAGGCCAGAGTGTTTCACTTCTTTTGTGTTATTTTAACGTGTGTTTTATACCACAACTGAGCGAAAACAAGTCAGGGAAAAGTAATTTCACCTTTATAAATGCCAGTGTGTGATGTTCCACCAAATCAAAAATTCAACCTGGTTTTAAAAAAGAAAATAATTCTCAATCTCTCTTATGGCTGTTTTTGGAGGAGTTGGCATTTATTTTGTTGGAAGATGCCTACCTGGCCCTGAGTGCAGAACTGCTCATTCTCAGGGCAGCATTTTGTAATCAGCTTGAGCAGCCAGAGAGGCAGTTTATTTTTATGCAGGTGTTTTGTACCAGGGACACTTATTTTTGCATGTATGCACAAACATAAAAAATACAATTCAGAATATTGCCAGGTGAAATCAGGCAATTTCCATGTAAATGAGTCCCAAATGGGGGCACACTGTGCTCTTCATTGCTCTTGGTAATTGCTCACTGGGGGTTTCTCAGCAGTTGTAGTTAATGTTGCTTTTTGATGCTTCCAAGCATATATAGGAATAAAAATAGGAGAAAATATATAAGAATAAAATAGGAAAAAGTGAATTACTGAGAGTGTTGCCTGTAGAGGTTACAATAAACTTCTCATCATTGTAGACAGTGCCTTGCCTGTGTAAAATCTGCCTAGTCCTGCCCAGGAACAGGGACTTTTTTCTCTCTATAACTGCATGACTGTGCTTTATCAAGCTTTTCTCCTACCTTCCCCCTCCAGTGAGGGATTCAGGCAACAATCACCTCAGGAACAACCCAAGGTGTTGATCTAACATCTGCCAGGGTCTAAGAAGTCTTTCTACTGATTTCAGCAGGAGCTGGGATCAATCCTTAGGCTGGACCTCCCAAAAGGTTTACACTGAACACAGTTATTTCCCAGGGGATGCAGCAGAAGCTGAAGGGAAGGAGAACCTGGTAGATTTAGGAGCACCAAATATAAAACAGACTTCTAGATTAGACCAGGAAACCCAGGGAAAACCTCCTGCTTCCCTTGGCCTATCCAAGAGAGGCAGAACATTCCAATTTGCAAACATGCACCGTGTGATCACCGAGTGGCATCAACACCCCGAGAGTGTCAAGCACAGGGAAGGGGACTCTTCACACACAACAGACACGGAGCATCTGCAGGGCTGAAAACAATGGGAGCCAAGAATGACTGAGAGCATGTGGGTGGTGCAGAAAACTGGAGGCTGATAAGAAGAAGAAGAAAAAAAAAAAAAAACCACTTCAATTTGCTCTGTTTAATATTGCTTCTTCTAACTGCACAGGCTGTTTTTTCTCTTGGCTATGGGTTGAAAAGGTATTTCCACTTTAACCACTTCTTAGTTACTCTGCTAAAGCAGGAGTGTCTCAGCTAATGCTGCCACAGAGGGCAGGAGGAAAGATGTATTTCACATTAACAGATAGGCAACACCTGGGATTAATGTTAGGAAAAACAGTATCAAGAAAACCCTCCTGACAAATGAGGTCAATTATTCTGCCCGAGAACACTGTCAACTCAATGGTCGAGGTGGAGTCTTTGCTTCAAAACACAGCATGTATGAGGTGAAAACTAAAAATATTCTGGTTTCCCCACTAGATCTGATACTCTTCACTCAAACTTTGCCTCAGCTTCCAGAAGAACGAGTGGGCTCAGTACAGCAAGGGTGCACAGACCAGAGCAAACTGTGTGGGAAGACACTTTGTCAGGGGCTCAGCACTGCCAAGCCTGCATCAAAGATAAAAATACATCAGCAGCTCTGAAGGATGAGTGGTGCTACCTGTACTGAAGAGCTGCATTAGCTTGTGCTGTCAGGTTAGTACTGTGGGTTGACTGTCATTGCTTTGGTGGTGGACACCATCCCAAACTGGGCAGAACAGGCTTCTGGGAAACCAGAAGTGATAAGTCAGGTTTTCTTGGGCTCAGGTAAGATTTGATGTCTTTGCTGGCTCCTCTCTACTGAAGTGACCCAGAGGGGTTTGTTCACCAGCAAACTGGCACTGCTGCAGCTGCTGGTGTGCCTGGTGAAAGGGATGTTCTCAGTGTGGAAAAAAAAGGACAGCTTTATTTAAGAGATAAAACAAGAAGAGAACAGCAGGTCTGAGTTCAATAAAACAGTCAATGCTTTCCTGTACTTTGCTTTTCAACAAATAGCAAGAGATGGCATGATCAGAGATAATAACTGCAATCCCAGACTGTCAAGGAAGACCTGTGCAAACCTCTCCTCAGTGCAGCTGTGTCTCAGACTGCCACCCCCTTCCACAGCCTAATGAAAAACCCATTTGGATCAGTCTTTTCCCAGTGCAGAAGGGCTCCCCCAGCTCTGCTCTGACACAGGTGTTAGCAGAGATCCTTGTGCAGCCAGCGAGGAAGAAAAACTTTTTTCAGAAGCTGGTGGGGGCCTCCTAATTGCTACTGGAAATATTTCCAAAGCAGCAGATCAGCTAGCAGCCCCAGCTCCATCCCAGAGGCAAACACAACTCATTTGTCATGTTTCAACAATTTTTCTGCTGCTCATACAGTGTAATTAATCACTTGGCAGGCAGGAGAACACACACAGGACTGAAAAGGCAGCTCATTCTTTGACATGCAGCAATTGTCCTGTACTTTGTTAAGAGGCAGATTCACTCTCTTATTTACAGGTGAGAGTAGGGAAAAAAAAGGGTAAGTGGCAACTCAATACAGCAACAATGAATAAGAAACAAACAGCTTCGTTTAAAACAAGGACCCTGCCATTATTGTACCTCACAACTTGCTCTTCCACTGGGTTTGCATGTGTGGCTTTTGGGCATTGATTTCAGATGAAAAGGAATTACACCTAAAAATACATGGTCTGTCCCTTCACAAGCAGCTGCTCAGGTGGGGACCCTGCTAGCTGGTGGTGAGAGGCTCCAAGACCTGTCACTTAACCCTCTCTTTTGTCATCTATTGAGGTGCTCTAGAGTCAGGCTCCCTTTAAGTCTGAACAGACAAAATACATCAGGTGAAGAGCTGAACAAGGAGCTCCTGTTGCTGATTCCCTTTTCCCTAAGGGATGCTCAGACAGATGAGCACCTAGACCCAGGTCTCTGCTTCTCGGCCATGCAAATCTTGGCCAGGGAGCTGCAGCTGCAGCCAGCCTGATTCCCTCTGAGTCCTGTGGCTAGTGCTCCCAGCTGGCCAGGAGCCCGGGAAGGCCCGGAGCCAGCCATTTGGAAATCCTAGACACAGGCACTCTGCTTTGTTTGAGCTGGCTGAATCTGGGTCTGGGCTTTCACACACATACTTCAGCTCTGGACTTTGTGTGGGTTACCATCTCCAAAAGGCTATCCAAGGGCTCTGAAGTGCTACCAGATGCTTGCCACAAAGCAAACTGGACTAAGGGAGACTTTTGTCTCCCTTCAAACTGAAGCCAAAACAAGAGTAGGGGCTGTAGCAGCAAACACTGTGAAAGGAATTCACGATTGATAAATTGGCTTCTGGCAAATTCAGAGCATTTCTATTATCTCTCTAAAGGCTGTGAGAGACAGAAATTATACCAATAAACAGCACTTGACTGAAGCAGTGCCTCAAATGGAGCACAGTCCAGACCTTAACCAAATCAACAGACACTGAATTCACAGGCAGACGGGGCAGGTTTATTTGTAGGTCCTGGAGCTGAGGGGCTCTACAACTGCTGACTCCTAACTGCAACCCCATCCTCCTCAATTCCTGTGGACCAGCTTTCTCTGGTCCAAAAGGAAAACACACTCTTTGTAGGCTGAATCAATGCTGATGGAAATCAGTGGGAGAGGTCTCACTGAATGTACAGTCATGCAGTAACTAAGTGCTGCTCTTTGCATTTGCATATCACACCTTAAGAGACCTAAGCTCAAAGGAAGAGCTCTCCATTTACCTGAGATGTCACTCACACAGCCTCTCAATATAGACCATTATGAACCTTCCATGGAATGGTCTTTGCATTTTGAAGTGCAGATACAATAGTAATTTTTTTCTCCTTTTTTAGACCAAGTTTTCAGACATTAAAAGGTTGGCAGCCTTGTTTACACTGAAAAAAACCCCAAAAGTAAAAGCAGATCATTTAGAAAATGTCAAATGAAATGCCCCAAGCTCCTGGTAACAGGGGATTTTATATATCAATTTAAATAAATTGCACCCAGTTGGTTGTATTTAAAGGCCGGAGACTTGGCAGTTTCTTCTTCCCCATTTGACTCAACATTTACAAACAGCTGGATCAGTGCAGCCTCTTACTGTGGCTCCTGCCACCTCATCCCACTTCTTGGAATTATCTTCCCCTC
>NW_020897746.1:7754038-7900499 GCF_003984885.1 Neopelma chrysocephalum | reverse complement strand
ACCAGGAATTCACACTCAATAAGGGCTGGGAGGTGCAAGGACAGCTCGTATGTTTTCAGTCCGTGTTTTCTTCAAAAGGGGGAACAACTGTCAGGAATGGTGATAATCTCAAATCCACCTGCCCCTCGATTCTCCTGTTTCATCAGACTGGAAACTCCAACTTCCTGCCATAGCAGAGGATCCTTAGAGGCAAGCGCCGAGCCTGTTCACAGCCTTTTCCCAGTCTTTAGCTGACATCTAGCGAACATTTTCCAAACTGCACCTGGAGGATCCGGAGATGGGAGACGGACCGAGCCCCTCTGGCGGGCGGTGGTGCAGAGCTGTGGGATAAGCACGGGCTGTACAACAGCGTGCACTGTTCCCTGTCCTTTCCCCACCGTGACAGATCACCCTGTGGGAAGGTGGTGAAGGACTCGGTTCTGCTCCCAGGCTGCACAAATCCTGCTTTTCCCCAATTAAAGTGGGCAAACACTGCATTGACTCCACTGCAGTGGTGCCCCTCAGTGGAGGGACCATACAGGGGGCTGGTGGACATCACAAGGAGGGATCAGCAAGGCTTCCACCACAGCACTGCCATAGCAGCTCTTTCTGACCAGGGAGGGTCACCCTCTGCTCACTGCCTCTCCCAGAATCAAACATCCAGCACTCAAACAGAAAACTCGTCAGCTGCTATCAGGATTAGCAACCTCAATTCCCACCCTCAAGCTCTCCTGGAGGACAGCGGGCAGGAGAGGTGCAGTTTGCAGCCAGTCTCAAGTTTCTCTTCAAGAACTGTCTCTCCCCAGCACATCTTTGGGTGACAGCAGGTGTGAAATCCCTGAGGAATAAAGACCCAATGCCCATGTCAGCTGCTTTCAGAGTGTCAGACCCAGCCTGCAATGCCTGCACAGCAACAGGGGATCATCAGGACTGTGCAGAGAGCCCAGTTTAATTTTATAGCCTCTATCAGCTACTGCAGAACAGGGAGTTTGGTTTATGGTATCTATTAAGGTAACCAAGCAACAGCATGGTGGGTATCTATGTCATCAGTTACAAAAACCCAGGGGTTTACAAACAAGCAGAGTGGTGATGGATACTGAGAGGAAGGAAATGCCTCTCTGCTTTTTGTATGAACACTGGAAACCATTCTCTATAACACCATGGAGTGGTGAAACACCAGCATGCTCATCACATGTCCTTCCACAACACATGAGTGTTGTTCTCACACTTCACCACCTGTAAAGGTAAAATGCTTTCCCTACTGACTTCAGGATCACTTGCAGTCTCATAACACCACTGACACACAATCCTTGTCTGAATGTACAATGCTAACTGCACTTTAAATCTTCAGGATTTACATGGGTGGAGGTGATTGAAACCAAAGTAAAGTGAAGGAGAGACAAAGAGATGCTTAAAGGAAAATTTCAGACTGCTTTTCTTGTTAGACTGCACAGACACTGTCAAACTAAGGATAGCGATGAAGACATTTAATGGTTTGAGAATATGCTACACCCATCAGCCAAAATACTATCAAAATTTCCAAAGGTGTATTGTTTGTGCCTCCCAACAGCTGTTGAGTCCCTGTTTATTATCTGCAGAAGGTCCCTGAGGCCTTGTTCACCTACAAAGTTTGACTGATCTAATTAGACACAAATCAGTGTTTTGCACTTGTGAGGTGCCAGGGAGCTGGTACCGTATCTCCCTTCACAGCCAAGAGGCCTGCAGGAGCATCACAATCCAAATGCTAAATACTCTCACACCAGCTGACAGCTACCCTGTGTTAAATGCAGATAAACCAGAAGGGATGGTTTGCTAACAGTTGTGAATCTGGGAAGGAAGAGTTAATAGGCCTAGTAAAACAACAGCATTTACAAGGACACAACTACACATCATTCTAGAGGCTTCCTCAGCCCACTAACATGAGACAGAATTAGTGCTTCTCTTACCTGGTAATAGTAATCAACATACTGCGGCTCATAGTGTTGAGGTTCAGAGTTTTCAGGAGACAGGACATCTTTCAGTAAGTCTTCACAGCCTGGCAAAGAGAAATGAGAGCAAATGGTCAAGGCTGAGAGTTCATCTTCCCAGACATTGCACGGACAATGAAGGAAGAAACACAGGTTTGTAACCAGTCTGTATGCACGTGGAAGCCAGCTCTGGAAAATATTTAAATAGCTGTAACAAAGCTCTGCCTTTAGAGTTCTGTCCAGCACATACCCAGTGTGTAGCACTTAGAGAAGTGCAATTCCACTAATGCCAACTCTCATCACAGATACATTACACAGCAACGAAACTGGGAGCTGGACATTGCTTGGTTTGGTGAACCATCCTGCAGAACAGAAACCCAGCCCTGACCAACCCACATTCTGAAGTCAAACCCTGGATTTGCAGGCTTGGCATGAGCTAGTGACTACTGCACATTGGTGTCAGTGCAGCTGCTTCTAATTTTCTCTGGTCAAAATGACAATGGGGCCATACCTAAGTGTCACAAATTCCCCTTCACAAAAAGCTCTGTCACCGAGCGTTTGGTGTTTGGCAAGCAAGCATCTATGCCCTGCAACTGGAGATCTTCAGCTTCCGTGTTTGCTTTTGTTAACAACCACATTAAGAGCTGGAAAAATCAATGTCTGTGTTTCCCTCAGTCCTTCCCTCGTCTGGCAACCAGAGATAAATATAGAAACACTGAAATCACCAAATGCCTCGTTCCTCATTAATTACCAGTGGCTGCACTTGGCACGGTGAGCTGCACAAGGCAGGAATGTCAGGCCAGGTTATTTTAGACTGTGTGAAACTTTCTCAGCATGTGTTGTACACTATTCTACTTGGAAGCTGTAATTATCCAGCAGTTATCCCTCCCATCCCATCACCAATGCAATACATTTGGCTGGGACATTACACACCAATACCCTCTCAGGAGGCAGGTGAGCCAGAGGAAACAGGGTAGTGTAAGAAAGTGTGAACTGCACAGGTTTATACTTTTAGCTGATCTTCCCTCTTGGTTTTAAATACAGCAGTAACATCTGTAGGGATGAAGATATGTTGTGGTTAAGGAAAAGAGTCCTTCCCAAAGGAAAGAAGCACTTAAAAACCAGAAAAGGTGAGCAGAGATGCAGGAAGCCTAAAATGGGGGAACACTATGTTGTCCCTGTCTCCCACACACAGGCAGACGTTGGAGGCAGCACTTGGGGAATGAGATCTCAGGAGTGACACTTGGACAACAGGCAGAAGGACTTTTTCCCTTTTCCAGCTTCTGCAGCAAAGTGAGATTCTCCCGTGGTATTGAACAGAGAAAAAAATGAAGCTGTTAAATGCACACTTTGCTGGAGAAGTTCGTGGACAAAAATGGTGTGTCAGGGTCACTTCCCAAAGAGGAGCTCATCCAGGACTAACAATCTCCTGGCTGACAGACACCAGATGTTAACCTTGTTTGCCTAGAGAGGGTTATCTTTCTACATAACCTGCCCTGCCTGTGACTCTCACATTTCCCACCCAGCCACAATCATTTTCTTTCCCTTGGCTTTAGCATTAAGTGTTCAGCCTGTGCCTGGCTGAGGTTATTCTCTAGTCCTCTCACAGAGGAGAATTCAATTTACTGTTTGTACCTTTTGACATTAATAACCAAAGCTTATTACTCATCAAAATGCCTTGTGCCAGCACCCACTGTGAGAGTCATTACATGTATGAACTGCTTTGCTAAAAGGTCTCTGCATGATATGGAGCAGCTACTCGTTAAAGTGAGCTATCCCCAGCAAAAAAAAGAAAATAAATGCCAAGTGCTGCACAGTAATGGATGTAGATTAGTGTAATGAAGGAAATACCTTTACACCGCTCTAAAATTTCTCAACAACAGTATCTTCAGCCATAATTCCAGGCTTTATTTTCCTCATGCAGTTGTGCTCACAACAGTGCTTCTAGTTAAAGAGCTCTCAGCAGTCAATCTTCATTTGAGCCTGTTAGGTGAGCACCTTCCCAGCCTTTTTGGTTTTAGTGGAGAAAAGTCATGAAGGCTGTGGGTCTTCAAAGAAGGATTTAACCTAGAGAGAGTCACAAACAGATCCCAGACCTCCGGGGTCCCAAATCTAGAGTTTAGCTGCAAGGTCTTCTGTGTCCCCTCTTTGCTGTTCAGTTCTTACCTAACATTACTCCTGATCACATTCTTTCATCTTCCTTGTCCATCAGGGTGGACCACTTCATGTTAGCCCTTGGCCATTTAAATTCAAGCCTGTCATTTATTCAGTAAACACACTGGGGAGAAAAGCATTGCCTCCTTTATACCCAACCAGCTCAGAGGAAGCCCTCACCACTTCTTCCCAAGAGCCTCCTGGCACAGGATTTTACAGCCTGATCCAGAATCACAATAATGATCAAGCCTTTGACCCATTTCCAGAACATCAACAGGCATTTAATCCAATTTGTTTACCTTGCTGCACAGCTGAAAATGGCAAAAGAAGCCAAATCTTGCTTTTACTGAAGGCACAAGCCAAGTTTGTCTTGGCACTGACAGACTCAGGATGTAAGTTCATCTGAGACTATCTCCTCCTGCAAAGGTGACTTTTTGGTGGGGAGATGTCTGAGTGTGCAGCAGGCAGTGTCCCCTGGGCACTGCTTGGCATGGAAGCTGGCATGACAGCTTGGATCTCCTCATCCTCCAGGGAAGGTCTGCATGTTATTATACTCCATAAAAAAGGGAAGAAGAGAAGGAAACACTGAGAGGCCATTTTCCCCTGAGATTACTAAATAACATCATTGCTACCCTGCAGACATCTGAACCTGTCCCAACACCCATCAGATCAACAGAAAACTGGCCACTGGCTTCAAGAATCTTAGGGCTGTGCACTGGTTTTATTCCTGCTAAGAACTGAGTTTAAAGAATAATTTCTCTGTTGCTCTTCTTCCCCGTGAAGACACAAATAGGAATCTCTTCCCTCTGCAGGACTGTGGTGCTGGTGTTTTCCTTGGGCCACTCTTTATCCCCAGGGAGGTGTGTTTGGGCCCAGTTGGACAATACATCAGCTTTCTTATTCAGTGTTTTTCTGCAACAGTGCCAATACACCTCACCCTAACCTAAATACAATTTGAATTTTCCAAGAACTCTGAGATGTTTACACAAGGAGCATCACACAAAGAGGGAACACTGGAGTGCCTCAAATACTGTGCATATTCTTATCACCAGAACACATTTTGGCTTACTGGGAAATGCCAGGGAGCTAAATTAGTGTGTCATGGTCCAGACAGAAAACAACAATGAATCAAGGTTTACTCTGGCAAATTCCAATGCAGAAATATGGACAAAAAATGGACAGAGATTTGTAGAGGGAGCAGCCTGGTCTGGAACACGGAGTGCTCTCTGCTACCAGAACCACTCCTGAGCAGAGACGTGGTGCTGAGGCTGCAGAGCTGCCACGGTGGGTATGTCAGGCTGTGCAGCACTGGGCACCCCAGGCTAGAATCTGTCCAAAAATAACCCACTGTAAAGGAGGAAAGGAATCCTGCACTCAGATGCCCCATTATTTCTATAACTTCATTTCCCAGGAAAAGGCAGAACTGAAAGCCACTTACATGGCTGATTAGAGACAGTTCATTTGGGTGTCTACCTGTATCATGAGATATTCATGTGCTTGATGTTCTCTCTCCTTTGCTATGGTTGGGAAAATTCCCCCATATACATTTTGGGCAGCATTTGGTCTGTCAAAATTATCTGAGCTAACCCCTGTTTATTCTAATACCACAAATGCACAAACAAACACAATTCATTTGGCCAGAACAGGGTCATCTTTAGCCCTAAGTAAAGATGATGAAAGCATTTTACAAGTCACTGAAGGGGAAGGCATGAACCTTTAACTTTGTCAGTTCACTCAAGTTGCTAGACATGATTATCTTATGAGATAATTTTTCAAATTTACATTCAGTTTCATTTAAAGAAAAAAATGGTTTTCACAGCCTAACAAACAGTCAATTTGCAAACAGACATTCTGGCCACAAATAAACTCGATTTTAGCAAAGCTGTTTCCTGCAAATGCTCCAAGAAAGAGATTTAACCCATACTACATCAAGCAATTTTCACAGGCAATTAGGCAATTTTAATACTATAGGAAATCAAATTGGTTACCTAATTGAATGCAGTTGGTTTCTGGCATTTTTCCTAACAGCAATGGCTTTTTACCTTATCTACCCTTGGATCTTTAACGGTGTATTAGACTCATTTATGGTTTCAGGCTGTACTTAGTAAAATTTAGTTTAAAACTCTCAAGTACTTTTAGGAGTAACCAACTTCAGTTCATTGAACAGCTATAGCTTAATTTACAACAGGAGAGCTCAGCTCTTCACATCTGCTGGCAGTCCTCCTCCCTGGAGCCACCCCAAGCACCTCTCCTGTCAGTAAGTTATTCTTAATAAAATGGATAGAACCATCAGATCATCTCCAGTTATGGCCTACTGTGAAGTTTGAGATCTACAGCATGAGCCTAAACAGGTTCATCAGGACTCTGGGGGTTTCTGCAGTGCTTTATTGAAATTCCCAGTCTTAGGTATTGGTCCATAATACAAATACCGGTGTCTGGCAAATAAACTTCCTTTTATATAACTGCAACACATCCCTCTCTTACTCCATGCTGGATCTTCAGGGCAAAGCTGGTACAACACTTTTCTCAGCTATGGGACTGCAAATTACATTTTAACTTCAGTTGAAAAAGATGGTCAGAACTTGGCAGTGTTTTTGTGAGAAATATGTTTGTTTGGAGCATCTGAAGGAAACCACAAAAACATATTAAAAAAAAATCTCCACTGAAACAGAAGGGCAGAAGTACTCTGGAAAACTTTGTTTTGAAAAAAAACCATCAAATTTCATATTTACTATTTTCTTTTACAGTCCAAATAACCTGTGACAGTCTGAGCTGCCAGAACAGCCAACATCCCTTCTGGAACAGTTCTTTAAAACTTTGGGCAAATCTGTATCCTTGGAATTTTCATCAAAATTGCTAAGAACTCACAGGGAAACATCTACTTTTTATCTGCTCACATAAAGCCTGCTTCTAGAAGCTTTCCAGCCAGCTGCAGTAATTAGCTGCCTAAGGATCTAGGGAGGCACAGAGATGGATTTTTGCAGGCACATAATGGTCTGTGTTACTATTTTGAAGATTCAAGGGTTGCTATTGCTGCAGGTGGGGAAGTGTATAAATTCACAGCTGTGCTTCTTCCACTCTGTTCATGAATATGAAGGAGCTCCTACAACTCTCCATTTTCAAATACCGTGACAGAGCAAAACTTAAATGCCCTTAAAACTTCTACAAGATGATGGAAAGACTCTCTTGCTCCAGGAGAAAAACAGGCTGTATGGTTTCATCTGAAAAAACAGAGATTGTGCTAAAGCACAATTCATTATTGCAAAAGTGCTCTGTGCTACCATGGCTCAGTCTCTCCCGTTACAAAAACCATGACCCCCCCATTGCTACACAGTCAGTGCTGTTTTCATGGTTAAAATAAACTATAGAGTCAGAATACATCCACATTTAAATTTTAATTCTGTTTTAATTTGTGTTTGTACCATACCCTCTCATCTCTGTGAGCTGCAACACCAAGGGCAGCAGGGGGAGCTCCCCCTTTATTTGTCAAGGTCTGGGTGTTTTTAAGCTGAATATCAAAGCAAAGAGACTATTGGAAAGACAACAGAAATCATAGCAAGAGCCTGGTCCTGCAAACGTTTGAGTGTAGAACCCAACACCCCACACGGCACTTTAGAATTAACAGCTCCACTCAAGCCTTTAAGTATTACAAGTGGCAGAAAATATTTACTGGATCAGTGCAATAAATTCAGCACAGCAAAACCAGCCATTGGCTCTGCTGAGCAAACAGGAATGGATCCCATACTGACCCTGCTGGAATTAATGGGAACTCAGCCTTTGAGTGATGTTTTGGCTGCTCTTGGTGTCTCTGAGCAGACCCACTCCTTAGGCTGTACTGGGTTTGACACAGCTCGGTAAGAGGTTACAGGTGTTATTTCATGGCAATTGCTCTCCAGACAGACACAGTTATTAGATATAAAGCCCTGCAGTGAGCAGATAAAGAGGGCAGCTTCAGCAGGAGTAAAACCTTCGTATTCTGGCATTCCAATGAAATTGCTGCAAAGCTTTAAATTTGATGGCAACTCTGCCCCTGGCTCTGGCAGAGCCTAATTGCTCGGGGAAAGCAGCCTAGACAGCAGGGGCTCAGCACAGATGCTGAGGCAAAGTCCTTTAATCCACAAAAGACCAGCAAAAAGAAGCAAAGCTTTCCATAAATAGCAAGCACCATGCCTGTCCAGTATTCCACCCCTACAGACACAGTGGGAATGAGCTCCTCCAACACACTTCTCCTCTCCAGCATATTTACCTCCACTTGAAAAAGTCCTCTCCACCACTTCCAAGGGTCCCTACCATGAGTGAGACTCCTCAACCCATCCTTCCCCACAGCTCCTGCTACTCAGCAGCTGAAGAAAATTAACTCTCTTTTACACCTGATGGTCCCATCAGCTGCTGTGAAGGTGCACGACTCCTCTGTCATGAGATTCACCCAGCCCTGAAGTACTAAGGAGGGGGCAAGGCTTGATGTCCACTTGCAGAGGAACACAACAATTTTCGTTTGCACCATGCAAGAGTGAACAATGCCCTGGTTTGTGGAGGAGAGAGGCCAAGCTGCAGGTTTTACATTCAGGGATGGGAGTTTCTCCTTGCAGCAGGAGCTGCTACCAACCTGTTACAGAGCAGGCATTAAACACTCTGATGTTTGGGGTTTTTTCAGGTTCCAACATTTACCTTTTCGCTCAGATCCATCCCTGGATATGCAATGCTCAAACCAACATCATCAGAGGTCAACTCTGATCTGAATCTGTTTTTCTAGATGCCTAAACCCTCATGATTTAAATAAATTCAAGGTACCAAACTACCACAAAAACCTTCACACTGTATCACCTCCGGCCAGCAAACAATTTCTTCAGCACACTATAAAGGAAAGCATCTATGAGACAAATTAATTTGAAGTCTCATAAATAAGAAATACAGCAGGCATTAGGATAGTAGAACTTGAATTTCAATATTTGGCTTCCCGTGCTAAGAATAGCACAGCTTCATACTCCATTACTGAAAAACCCACTGGATTTACAGTAGCATCTCATTTTGCTCTATTAATCTGATTGCCCCAAGCCATTGTAATAGGCTGAGATGTCAAAGAATCATATTTATAATCTGTTGCTGCCAAGACAAATTGCTGTTGTTTGATAACAAGCCTGGGATGTGGTTGCACTGCAAAATGAGAGGTAACACCACGGTGGAGGCTTTCCATTCTGAAAGGCTGACATACCCTTCCTGAACTTTAACATGAGCAATTTCATTTTTAAGGAAAACATGGCTGGTAGCCAAAGACCAATAAAATTTCCATGCTGTGAGGTGAGCAATAGAACCAGCTGTTCTAAAGAGATGCTGTGAAAACACGGAGCACAGTGTCTTATCAGAAAGAGATAGAGCTGCTGCTGTGATGATACACACTTATCACTGACACTGGGTGAGTGTTGAAATGCTAATGATGTGCAAAGGGAGCTCTGGGTGGTGCTGCAGGAGTTTCTCTGCATCTGTTCATACCCCCCCCACCCCAATAACCATCACACAAATGATCTGGACCCTACTGATAATTTGCTCAGTGGAAGAGCTTTAGGCTATTCATAAACTTGGAGTACAAGGTATTCCAGAGAGTTTGGTTCAGTCACATCTTTGCAGGACTAGACCTTAGGATATGAATACAGGAATCAGTTCCCACATGGGGAACAAGGACAAAACCTCCCAGGGCACCATCACTCTCCGGTACCTGTCAATATGACACACTGTCCCTCCCAGTAAAGGAAACACAGCTGCCCACTCCATCACTGAGGGAACTGCCCACCATGGACAAGGGCACACTTACTACAGAAGAGATGTTCTGAGTCACTCCTATCCCTTCCTGATCATATTTTGTGCACGTCTTCAGACTGTGAATTACAGATGACTACCAGATGATTTACAGAGCTTGTGCCTTCCTTAACCTAGAACTCAGTTTGCCACAGCATTTCCTGCTCAAGGAAAACCCCCAGCACAGACTTTAGTGTCTATGCACTAAGGTACTAACTTTCCTTCTGGGCTTTCTCTTGCCTTCTCTTCAAACACATCAGTGTCACCTTGGATGGTGTCTCCAAGAACATGGACGAGAGCAGCTTCTCACTGTAATTTTACCTAATTACACACTGTCTGTGGCTGCCATAAACTTTAATTAAAATTGCTGTGGTGTTATGGTCTTGCATCGTTATGGCTTCATAATAATCTCATCATAGCAGACTCTCCAGAGGCCTCTCCCAGAATCACACCACGATCGCTGTGACATTCACCCTGTCCCTGAAGTGAAGCCTCTGGGCTGTGACAGCACTCCCAGCACTTTACAAAGGACATCCCATGTGCCTGGAAGAGGACAGGGTGGATTATTTCACTACGGGAAGTTAGGAAACTAATCAGCAGCCAAAGTGCCTCCTCACTGTTTTGTTTGCTGCCCTTTGGCTAAGCTATAAAGCACAGCAATGTCTGTGTCTTCTGTCCAGGACTGTGTCTCCTTGCAAAGGAGGTGATTTGATCCACCTGGTCTCTATCCTCAGGGCTTGCATGGCCAACCTGTAATTAACCCTTTCCAACACATGACCACAAGTACTCTGAAAACATTAATTAACTATAGATACCTCAAGAATAGTCTTACATTTCCTAGAAGAGAAACTAAAGCCCGAGGCGTCTCTAACTTCCTGAGGTAAATCAACAGCAGAACCAGATAAGACCCTGGAAGTATCAGACCTGGGCACTGCCTGCTAACCACAAAGCTACTCTTTCTTCTGCTGTATTTGTCTTTAAACCACATCACATTTATTTTGACAAAAATTAACAGTAAACCAATGCACAAGCACCAGTGGATGCAGGAACTCCAGCACTGCTCACCATTAATACATGAGATGCACAAAAAGAAAAATATCCTGGCTCTGTTCCCAGAGCTGCTCTACTGTCACTACAAATAACCACAGTCAAAAGAGAGGATGTCTTTGATCATTACATTTTCTGCAACCACAGAAACATTAGTGGAACTGAAGGGGATTATTTTTAAGAAATATGCACATACCTTTGATAGCAAAAACTCCGTGACAGAAGTCCTTAAAATTGATTCTTCCCAAATCATTTGGGTCCAAGTACTTTGCCAGTTTTTCCACCTAGAAGAAAAAGATCAAAAAATATGTGTTGAGCTTGGTGTATCATCTGTTGCTCAGATAGAGCCTGTATCTTCTACAGAAGACCACAAGTGGAAGAATACCAGTAGTTTTCACTTGAATAAGCCAACAAATCGTTCTGCAAGGAGAAATAATGTCTTTGTTTGGGTAAGGTGTGCTCTGACCAAACCTTCTTCAGCTGGGACTCAATACTCTCCTATGTGGATCTCAAGAACTTAATAAGGGGTGAATCTGTGACCTACCCTCTCATCTCAGAGCAGGGTGCCAAAACAATCTCCTTCCCTGCAAGCTCTTGCTGTGCATGGAGCTCCTAAGAACTTAAAACCTTAGTGACCCCCATCCCTCTCATCAGAAGTTCTTTGGGAAGGAGAAAGGACAGACAAAAATGTGCACAACCCATAGCAGTCTCATTCCCTGAAAAATCCAGATCACAGGAGAGAAAACTCATTGGGCATTTGGGATAAAACAAAACTTCCTTGACGCAGCAGAGAATACAATTTTTGTATAGGAAAATTAGCAGTCCAAAAATGTATTCATGTGATGAGACAGAGAAGGGTTGTGTTCAGTACACTATGCAAACAAGCAATGTACTTATTGCTTACAATCTCGGCTTCACAGTTTATCCTTTCTGATCACTACTCACCATAAAATGAGATTATACTGAACTTAAACGCAGCCACAAAAGTGGCATTTGCCCAGAAAAGGTCTGTCTGGAAGATTTTTCAAGAGGGCTTTGGGATAGAGGGAGAAAAGTAGCCTAGACTGGAGAGGCTGTTGTGTGCTGTGCTGTCTGGAAAAAAAGGAATGGGGAAACGAGTAGCTGAAAAAGAAGTGAGAGGCAGAACAGTCCAGGGAGGTGGGGGCAGTGCTGACCCCCCAGCTGGCTTCTCTCTGTGATAACCGAGTCCCCTCGTGTGCCTGTGGCTTTGCCTGTAGTACCCAGCAGGGACCCTCTGGCTCCTCTAAGAGCTCACAACCAGCTGCAGCACAACCCTGACCTTGGTCTGGGCCCTGCAGACCCCCAGGAGAAGGAGCAGGATGAGTGCAGGAGGCAGGGAGAGCAGGCACGCAGGACCCTGTACAATCCTAGTGCAGCACAATCCATGTGAGCTCAGATATGTCAGCCTGAGCAGCAACAAAAACCCAGCTGGAAAGATGCAGCAAATGAATCCAGATGACCCAGTTTCTCAATTTTCTGGCGTGGTGGGTTTTTTTTTTCCCCACATGCTATAAAACCCAGCAGTTTCTCAAAGCCCTGCAGATAATGCACTAATGTCTGCGCATGACACTTCTTCCCTCAGATTCTCTCAGTGCTTATAAATTCCCTCTGTGCCAGTAAATGCCATGATAAGCCAAAGGGCTCATTTAGAACAAACAAATCTGGATGAGAAAATGACAAAGTTTTTACTCATATGCAAAATTCTATGTTGAATGAGAAAGGCACGATCTGATCCTTTACACTGAATCCTTTCCCCTCTCCTTTTCTTAGGGAAAATAAAAAAATCAGCTCATGTAGGCAGGGCAAATGAGGAGCTACATGATGAGCTCAGAGCCTAGGACAAGTTAGAAATCTTCTTAAAACTTCCATATTGCAGAAGACTTCAAGAACTGCAGCCCTGCCAGCCAGGCAGCAGAGCCCAGATGTTCTTGTGTGACTGACGACCAAATTCCTACCGCTGGTATTACAAGAGATCACTGTAACCCCATTAATTTATAGCAGGAGAAGACATGTCTCTTTTCCCAAAACACAGCCACTTCACCAGAAACTGCAATGTGTGGTTAAAGCACCCCAGACTGGCTGGAAATCCTGACTGAAACCAGTGAAGTAGAAACACTTGATACGGAAAAGCCGGGTCAGTGTTATCCCTGCTCACCTTCACCAACAACATCAATGCTACAGAAGGATGAAGCAGTGGCAGAAATGTCCTTCTTCAGGCAATTTGGTGGTGCATTCAAAGCAGTAGGATCACACAGGCTGCTGAGGCTGGGAGCAGCATGATTTTGCAGCTGAAAGTCTTCCTGATTGCTGTAGCAGCTTAAATATGTGGCAGATGTGTCACCTGGTGTAACTCAGGCTTTGATGAAGACCCTGGTGTGGCCACCAGCTGAGCATCTGTCCCCTCACGGATCCAGCAACAGCATCTAATCAGACACCAGCCTTCTGGGTTACATGGTCAGCCTCTAACTCTCTGACACATGGCAGAGAGTTATCATGTTGTCATCCCCTCCCTGTAATGTCAGTAAATACCATTTCAGATGCTTGCAGGGTTGCTTGAGAGATTTTTATTTCCTGTAGGTATTTTGCTAAGAGGCAACAAATTGTGTCATAGGTTTTAATGTACAGATTCCTGCAGACAGCTGGGAAGCCTCTACACTATTTCATATTGTGCTATAACACAGTAGTGTCACTGGGTGTTCCCAGTGAATCTGGCACATTAAGTTTATTTCTCAAAGTTGATCCAATGATTTTAGTCTACCTTGTTGCTCAGACATATACAATTACACTTTTAAAATCAAATTAAATAAGATATTATATGCCTGGGGGGTGTATTATGGAGGAACAGAGAATACATTCGCATTTAGGTCTAAGCAATGTCTTAATAGTAAATGAAATTATCACCTGAGCAAAGTGCTTCAGTCTCCAGTTTCCCTTAAATCTAATTTGCAGGTTTTCAATTAGATTTTATAATGCAAATAACTGACATCAATGCTGGAGATGACGAAGAATTTACAGAACAGGCTGATGGAATTAATGCCAGCAGTGCTCAGATCTTCAGCCAGGGCTAATCACCACAGCTCCCAGCACAGGTCAGGGGCTATAAGATTTTGATCAACTGGGCCTACATTTGGGGGGATACTTGCAAAGAGTTTGTGCATTAATACACACACATGTATAAATCCCTGTGTATTTGAGTTTTGAGCCTGCAGTGCACTTGTTCATGCATTTTTACCCGTAGCTTTCTGGGATAAGGCAAGAAGCTCTTCCTAGTTAATTCCAGACTGAAGGTGTTACTTAAAATTAATCTCAAGTTTCAACCTGTGGCCAAATAAACTGCTGATCTCGTTGCAGGGGACACAGGGCTGCAAAACCAACTGCTGCCAAAATCCAGAGCTGAAATGACTGTGTGATTCTTGTGATACCTACAGGCAGCACAGGGAACACACCATGTGCTCCAGAGCTTAACATCATAAGCCATCAGGATGAGCTAGAGGTAGTGGTTTGGGCTGGGGACAGACACTGCACAGAGCAGTCCCCCACCATGTGGTTCACACATCACAAACAAGGTCTGGATTGCAAACTAGTTCTGCATGGTAGGAAGCAGATAAGGACAGAAAAAATGAGCTGCAGGCTCAATAATCCAGCTGGTTCTTTTGGCAGCTGCGAAGGTCTCTCTAATGAACCCCTCAGTAGACATCCAATAGTCTCAGAGAGAAGACATAAATCATTTTTGCTTTGGGAAACAATTGGAGAAAACCAAACCTCTGTCTGTATTGTTTAACTTGCCTGGGTGAATGGTGATTATCCTTTCAATGCAAACATGTTTCTCCATTGTAATAACAGCTCAGTTCAGCCAAAGCATTTTCCTTGTGTCTGCTGGGTTTCCCAGCTATCCTGACTGCCCTGGGAAGGGGTGTTTGCCCTGTGCTGCCTTCTGACACATCAAAGGAAGCTGGGAACACTTTAAAGAGAAGAACAGAAGGGATGTTCGTAGCAGAGGGAGTGGAGGGAGAGAGGAGGAGAAGACAGTGACAGATCTCAGAAGAGATTTATTGGAACTGATCGTTTCCTGCGAGTTCAATACTTGAGGTATTGAATAGCCAAGGAACCCTCCCTGGACTCCGGGGCAGCTCTTGTACTGATGCTGCCAAAGCAGCCAGGCACTTCTTCCAGCAAAGATTTTCTGACTGGAACTAAATCCTGCTTCCATTTCCAGGCAAGAAGAAACTCAGACCTCTACTGACCTCACCTAATTTTCTTCCAAAACTCTCCAGCACAGAAGAGATTTTGTTAACACACAGAAATTTGTAAGATTTAGATGTAACTGAGTTCAGAGGGACCCCACACTGACTCTATCCACTGAAATCCTGCAGCAGGATCCAAGTCACAGCCAGAAGATGCCATTTGAAATAAACACCTCGTCTCAGCAGTTTGCCTTCATGCTGCAGGAGCCTGTGAGCACGTCTCACCCTGAAGTGCAAGCAGGGAGCACCTGGGAGCTGTGACAATGGCAAGACAAGCACTTGCAGGAAAGGTCAGGCTGTGCTGCGGCAGCGACATTTGGGCAGGATCTCCTGAGGCAGGAGCATTGGTGAGAAACCTCAAAAAACAGCAAAAGGAGATTAAATATGTAAATGCTGTAGGGTGGAATTAAGAGAGCTTCCCACATGATTTATACAGGGAGCAGCAGAATTGCACTTGCTCTGATTTTAACAGAAATCTTCTGGGGAAGGGGTGTCATTTTACACCTTTGTGGAACAAAAATGCAGAGCCAGGACCTGTTCCAGCTGAGCAGGGCCAGGCAGTGCAGCCACCACATGTGCCAAGAGCCACCCCTGGCTCTTTAAACATCCCTGGGTGTCCTAAGCATTGATGTGGTCCTGGATGCTGGAGCTCTTCAGACACAAGAGCTGTCTTTTGATGAGCTGAGATTTACAGATGGAGGGGAAAAGAATGAGACTTCTTTGTGATATTCTGGCATTTCAGGGAAGAAGTGCAGGATGAGGGAAATTATTTTACATTGCAGTGGAGAAACTAACACTCCCACAGTTGTGGTACCCACTGTCATAAGAGACGCTGAAAACCCAGACAGGTCGCAGAGAACTGACATAACAATTCACATGCTGTGGAAACACCTTATGCAACCAAACAAAGAGAGTTTTTTTCTGTTTAATTTGGCAAAAGGGAAACCAAGTGATGATTTGTTACTAGGTATAAAGACTTCTGAAAGCAGGGAATTGCAAGTTCTAAAAGACTCTCTTGTCTAGCAGAGGAAAGCCATAAAGAACCATTATCTGCAAAATGAAACTGAACAAATTACAATTAAAAGCAAAGCACAATTTTTATATCAGCATGATTGTTTACCCATCAGAACTATAAAACAGGAGGCATCTGGGACTATAAAAAGGAAATGGAGTTCCTCATCTGAGGCTTTTTGAGAAGACAGTGAGATACACCTGGAAGATTTACCCAGCCCAGAGTAAGTGGGTTAAAAGCTGTGCTGTCACCATTTCAGGACATCACACTAAATAACCTGATATTCTCCCTCAACCTGACCCTCCAGTCACATCTGTAAGGAGTGGAAGAGCAGCATTTAGGGATCAGGAGTCCAACAAGCTGCCTGCCCTTGCCATTCGGATCTGGCAGACTGTGTACGTGAATAATTCACACCCCGGCAGAGTCATGAATTTCCATCAGCTGCTGTCTGATCCCAAAGCATGCAGGGACATACATCATTGCTGGAAACAAAGGCTTTGAATTTTGATTTGAAGCATCAGTCATTGCCCCTTTATCTGCAGGCTTCAAGGCTGAAAGCTGGCTTCTCTGTAAGCTTTCTGTAAACAGGAACGACTGCTTCGCTTTCTGCTTTAACTGTGCACCCCCAATTCACCAGCCAGAGGGCAGATTTTGGGGCTGTATCCTAAATGACATCAAAAATTTGTTGAATAATCTTGGCCTTGACTTTGAGCAAATTCCCAAATCTGTCAAATCCATCGTTTACTAATGGCTCCAATACCAAAAATCTCATCAAATTCAAGGGAGCCCATTCACTGTCTTTCCTGGGTTTAGCATCAACATATGGAATTGCATCATTTTCTAAACATGAACTGTGTCCTTGAGGCCTTGGTCCAGCAGGAGAAAAATATCCACCAGTTACCCAGACGGAGAAAACATCCACAATGTGGCATTTTGAGGAGTGTGTGAAGTGTATCAGTGAATTACAAAGGCACAGAAGGAAAGAGGTGGTTCCAGAGGCTTTGCAGGTGGCTGAGGGCATTCAGAGGAAAAAGGGAAGCTTCTGCTGTTCATGTGTTATTAATGCTCTGTGTAAGCATCACCTGGGCTCAGGTGGGCAACAGATGGTGAGTGCAGCTGAACTGCTGGATCAGGAATGGTGTATTAGTAACCTGTGCTGTGCTGCAGTGAAGCCTGCCCCACTGGGCAGACCCTTTTCATCATCCTTTTATTATCTTCTGGAAGAAGACTGAGCCTCGTGGTACTGCACTGAGAGAACACATGAGGGATGAATTTGTTTAAAACATTCTAATATGCTAAATGAGCTATTAGGAGAACATAATACTCCATGAACTTCAATGAATGTTTGTGCAAAACAGAAATCCAGGCATTGCTAGGAAAATTGATGCTATTATTTCGGTTCCCTGTTGAGAAATCACTTGCAGTGTTTAATACACATGATGACACAAACCTAATTTGGGATAACAACAAATACAATTCTTGCCATATTACACACCTTACAGTTAGAATTTCTAACCATAGCTGAGATCCAAAAGTCATTACACCTGAGGAACCCCTTCTCTCACACCATATACCTCACTGGTTATACCCCTCTGCTTACAGAACAAAATGATTTATGACCACAGAGAATCACCAATAAACTCTTATACAGAGTGTCTGTGAACAGCTCTGCATCTGACCTCACTTGAGAAAGGATCATTGCCTGGAATTATGTATTTAGAACTTTCTCAGAGCACACAGCTCACAGCCTCAAACTACTTTTCCCCATCCTATCTGCAAGACAGAGACCACCAAAATCCTGGTGAGTTTTTCCTCTACCATCTAAACCTTTGGATGCATCAATTGTTAATACAGGCAATACCACCAGAACAGCATTTCACATTTATTTTGTCCCTCCTGACTTAATGTAGCAGCTGACAATGAGCAAGCACCACAATCACAAGACCAGGATCTCTCTACAGTCTCTCCCATCATCTATGATTATGTGAGAGCTTTTCACTTAGTTACTTAAACAGAGCTGATTTGAACAGGATTCCATTTCCCTCCTTCTCTCTGATGCTGTGTTGCAAAACAAGACATTTGGCTGGGCCCACCAATCCTACAACAGTCTATGGGGAATCCCACACAGTCTGGAATACCATGGGAACAGAGAGCAAGGCTAAAAATATGCTGGGCCATCTGTTCACTCTATAGTGATTTTTTTTGCATCGCTCTGGAAACAAAGGGTTAACAGTGTTTTCCTAAAACCACTGATTCACCCACTTGCTAAAATAAGCAGGGCTGCATTAACACCTTCTCCTCCACAGCTCCCAGAACTGCTACCAAGGCTTCCTGGAAAACAAGGCTGTTAGGAAAAACTGTGACAAGCTGAAATGAGGCACAGCCCATCACTGTCTTCATTAGCATAAGTCAAATGTAACATAAAATAGCCAGATCTCAAGAGGCACATGAGGCAAGTGGTCATTTGGGTGCAGCCTGTTTGCCTTTAAAGGAGGAGGAAAATGTTTGGATAACATCAGGCTTATCTACAAGTGCTGCAGCAAGGATTCCTTTCCAGTGAAAATATTCTTCCTCTCTGCAGTTTGTGGTGTGTGTGATTGTTCTCATCAATGCATAAAGGGACACAGAATGATGTTTTACATGGCTTTCAGTTGTGAGATATCAGCCAGATGGGATCTACTCTTGGAATAATTATCATTTTTTGAAGTAAAACTGGGGAGAGAGGTGGGGCACACGGTGCCAGAAAACACTTTCTTGTCGCCTTCCCTGCTGACACATCTGCAGTCACATTTTAATTGAGGTGTTATTATACGCAAAGAACAAGCAAAATTCCAAAGACCAGTAGGAAGGAGATGAAGAGGGTGGGGAGAACAGAGCAACTGTGAACTATGTAGGTAGGTCACAGCGTGCAGCTCAGACATCAGGGGATGTCCAGGGATATACCAGGGAAAACACAGTGCCCAGAGCCCAGTGGAACCTGCAGCAAATTCACCAAACCAGAGCCTAAAGCCAGTGCCACTGCTACAAGCGTGGTCCAGGCTTGTGCTGGAATCCAGGCAGTGCCTGCAGACTGCAGGGCTGACACAAAACCACAACACAGCATTTTCTGCCAGCACTTCACTTGTTCATTTCTGATTCACGGGTCAAAACCACCTCTAAGTGCAGCAGCAGACTCATGAGATACCGTATCACCCAACTTTGTCAGCAAATCCAAACAGGTTGGATTTCCAGCCTCAAAGACACAAGGCAAGTGCTACACTTCAGACAGTCACTTCTCTTGACTGTGTGCTTTATTGTTACATTCTCTCCTTAATGCATAAAACCAACCCAACAATATGCAGCCAGCACACAGCACTGTGTCTGACACACAACATCTACATCCAAAAACAATTTGGGGGCCTGAGAGCCAGCCAGAGACCTGCCCAGGGCAGCGTAATTTGGGCATCCTCGGTTCTCTCAGCCTGGTCTCCTGCAAGCAGTTTTGAACCCAGCTGTTAAAAGGGAATGTGGCTTTTGGCATTCTCACAGATACAGAGCGTGAAATGTAGGTCTTGAGATCTGATCTCAAATGAAAAAGCCTGAGCAGCAGTCCTGAAATTAAACTGAATGAAAGAAATTTCATGGCAAATTAATGCCTTGACACAAATCCTGGGAGGAATGAGTATGGGATGAATCCAGCTCAGGAGACACACATTAGTTAAGATGACAAACATCAGGCAGAAAGGTATGATTAAAAGAACAATCTTGCATTTAGCTGAAGAGAAAGATCTTAACCTTTAGAAAAGTGTGGCTGGGAGATAACGTCCTTCCCCAAAGAACAGAGGAGGAAATGAGCAGTAAGTACCACTCACTGTGGTGGGATAATTACCAAGCCTAGAATGAGGCTGACAGGTTTGAACAGCAGCTGACTCCTCTGACGTCAAGCCAAGGGAAGCTCAGATAAGAAGGATGTGACAGCAGTGGATGAGTTGGGACTGTTAATGCTGAGAGGGGGCAGCAAGGAAGCCCCAACCAAGAGCTACCAGGGGCTGAGGGAAGCAGGGAGTCCTTGCTGTTCCTGACCAGAGCACTCACACAGTGTTCATCTTTTGTAATTCCCCTGTGCCTTGCTTCAGCTGGCAGCTCCAGGCAATGCAGCAGCCCAGAAGCCCCCTCATACCTCCCATTCCTGTGTCATGAGCAATTCCCCCCCTGGAGAAATGTGTCATTCAAACCGCAGCAGAGATTTTCACTGTATAAAACCACAGGTAGAAATCCACATTGCTCTTTGATCTCCACTGGGAAAGACTTTAGAAGGAATGATAATTAGCTGACATTTTTGTGTAGGAAGGGACAGATGAAATACAAAGCCTGTGTGCACAGAAAATGAATGCTCTTCACAGCCTCAGAAGCTGTACAAGGGTGCTCCATGTTACAGGGCTGCCTACACTGTGCCTGCATCCTTATTAGCCTGGTCAACATTAGTACTTCTTAATGCTTACAAGGCTGAATGGAAGACAGATCCAAAGCCCAATACAAAAAGAAACAAAATAAAGGTGCACAGCTACAATGGGATTGTACTTTTGTGTTTAAAAAGTGTGCCAAATTCATCTGCTATCAATTAGTGTTGGTATTGTAAGAATCTCAGTGAGGCACTGGAGCCAGAATTCTCAGCTCACTGTACACACTACTGCAAAGATAATATCTGTCACAAAGGTAATTTTCTCTACTGACATGTGATTTTACCTTCTCTTCTTATCCAGAAACTGATGGACTGCAAGGTGTGCTGGGCCCAGGGACTAAGTAGGAAAGGCAGATTTTGAAAAAGAGATTTGGGTAATGATGTGATGACTCTCATCAGCTGAAAAATCACATCTCACAGGCTCAGGTAAGCAGGTCACTGTTCCCAGTCCAGCTGTTAATCGAGATAATAGTCACCAAAAAGGCATTTCTGTCCAGCTGTATGTGGGAGTGTGACTGTTCATGCCTGTACGTGTGGCACAGAAGTCCACAAGGCTGTTCCTGTTGTGTGAAATTGTTTCCTCCTAAAGCCTTTTTAAGAAGTTACTGTTTTGATCTGGCTCATTTCTACTGCTGCCTTTTTCAGTGCCTTTTAGTAGGAATGTAGCTCGCCTTTTCTGTCAACTTGTGTATATTTATCATCTCTCTGTGGTATATGCTGATTTATTTCTGATATCTGTTGATGCTTTGTGTATCAGTATGTGAATTCACTTTTCCCCACATTAAATCAAACCAAACAGCCTGACCAAAAACATAGTCATTTTGATTTTTCCAGCTAATAGAAATCCCTTGTAGTTATTATGACAATGTGTCACCACAGGGCCACAGACAGTGAAAATGAATTGCTTGGAAAGCAAAACCAACCAACCCTTTCACTGTCAAAACAGAACAGGTCCTGTTCAAGGGAATCAGGAGAGGTTCTCTTAAAAGAAACCCCAGAAATAAGGTAAGAATTGGTCACTGGATCTCAAAATATCATCTCTGGTGTAGAACATCCCCTACCCACTGCCAGCCAGTCTATGTGCAGTTCTGCTTTGGAGCATCTATACAAGAGGTGAGTGGACTAGTTTATCCTTTTCCCTGTACCTCACCCCAATTCCAGGTATAACACATACAGTGAAACATTATTTCTAAAGTAGCTGAGCCCCTTTAAAAATCAGAGAAGGAACTTACACCCCCATCTTGGCCTTTCAGTCCACAGGCTCTTCTTTGCTTCACAGTTACCACTTTAAACACTCTTGACAATTTATTGATCCCCTGTGAAATCCCTAATGGCTAAAACCTGATTATTGTGTATTTGCCAGACCTTCCACAGTGCAGTTTCTCTCAAATACCTAGAGCTTCTGCTGCTGCTGCCTTCTCTCAGCCTGCCAAAACCGTGCTTGCATCTATTTTCCTCCAACATAAAGATGCCTTGTAGGAGTTACAACCGAGAGGTGAGAGAATGCAGAAATCACAATAGATTTATACTGCAAGGCCCTCACCCAGCTGCATTTCACTGCAGTGCTGGGTGTGAGAAGCCAATTCACTAATTCCTGGACGTGTACCAGGGCCAGGAAAGCACAGGTTACTGCTCGTGCATTGCCAGTCTCTGATGTGCTTTATCTGCAGGTGCTCAGGAGATACCTGGTACAGCAACAAAGCTGCAATTCACCCTTCAGTGATAAGGCTCAGCAAAGCAAAGACTATGGATGAAACATGAGGTGGGGTGCTGAGAGCCTGAAAGAACCAAAGGAACCTTCTGGAACATGTTTCACTGAACCAGTTCAATAAACAAACCCGTACTGGGCATGGGGAGGTTTCCTCACCATGGAGTGAAGCAGTTTTGTGGTTTGTAACCATCCTGAGTCAAACACAGACATTTTTACATGTTTGTCTGCACTGTGTGAGCATGGAGGGCTCCCCACAGAGAGGACTGATGGGCTAAGTCTGACTAACGTGTTCATGGACTGGGTGCCTTTTTGTATATATTTTCTTAAAAATCCCTCTCTGAAGAGTCTGACTGCGGGAGGTGATGAACCTCAGAGCTGCAGCTTGGTCAGTGTATGAGGGGAAATGCTGAAGGAAGAATGAGCTGGTGCCAAAACATAGCATTGGTGCCTCAGTAAGAGCAGGGAGGCACTTCTACCCCACTGCAAACTTTACCCTAGAGCGACCTGCTGAAGAGCCAGGAGCTCCCATATCTCTTAGTGGTGCTGGTTTGGATGGGATCCATGCACTTCCCGTAAGATTAGGAATAACAACCTCTTGTACAGCTCTTACAGAGATGGGCACCCCGCCAGTGCTGGCTCTTGGAGGCACCAGAGACAAACACAACGTGCTGGACAGTCTGCACCGTGTCTCCCCTCAGCTGGACAGCTCTCTGCAGGGCTGTGGTGGGCTGGAGCTGCACAGCCTGTCAAACGTGGGAAAGGTGGAAGTGGTCCTGGGAGCAGTCTGGATGAAGGTGATCTAGAACAAAGCAATTGCCACTCAAGTACAAACATCTAAACTGAGTCACAGCAAACCACTGCACCTGACAACAGCTCAGCCTTGCTGCTTTTTCTAGGAGTGAGTTCACATTTCTCATAAATAAAGATGGATGCATTTTTAATAAATGACCAAGTGCTGCCCAGGCAGGGAAACAGCAAGAAGGATACAGAGGTGGTGAGGCAGCCATAGAACCATCACATCACTAAATGCTCACAGGACAGAGTTAACAAGGGGAGGGAAGTAGACAGGAGGGGGAAACAACTCCCTGAGCATCATCCTGAACCTGACCTTGAACAAAGCCAGAAGGAAGAATGTGATGCAGGAACCACTTGTACTGTATTACACAATGAAAGTCATGCTAGGAGAACTTAATGGCCATAAAATCTATAAATCAGCCAAAACCACAGGGAGCTTTTTGACTCTAAAAAGTGCTTTTGCAATAAATTTCTAAACCTTGGCAAACACTTAGCCCCTTATTTGAGAGACGCTGGAAGGCATCATTATGATGTGGGACTTAAATCAGACTTCTCTCATACCAGGACTTTGACCTTCTCCAGATGGATGCCACTTTCCAGTGGCCCACCATCCTTCAGGTATGATCCAGCAGTAAAGACTCCCTATACCACAGGACATACCCCACCTTTACTGGTCCAGAACAAACCTCTTTATAGCCAGGTCTGTCAAAGCCTCATTAGGCAGGGCGAGTACAGATATGAAGTGTTGAGAATTACAAATAGGAACCTGATTTGAACCTGCTGGTCTCAGCAGCTGTGTGTTTCTGCCCAGGGCACTCTTGGGTTTGGACTGTCTGTCATCCCAGAGTTCAGAAATGCTGGTCCAGACTGTTGTTCCAAAGCTGCATGTGAAGGGTATCTTTCCACACATCTCAGGAAACAGGAATTCATGACCTCCACTGCTTTGCAGACTTGGATGGGATGAGAAGCCACAGAACAGGACACACTACTTCTTTCCCAGAGTTTACAAATGTTTTTTCTCTTCACTATAATAGGAATTATCTCTGGAAAGGGACCACTGGAAAGCCTTGCAAATGCCTCTCAAAACAGAGCAACCAAACCAGAGCCTGTCCAATACAACTCTGTGCAGATATCCCTGGTCTCCTGCTGAACCCTCCCTGCATAAAGGGAGGCTCCACATCTCTTTGAACAGCATCAGCACAGCTCTTTCATGTAGTTTGCATCCAGCAATGAGGTCAGGGGAAGCACTAAGGCTCGACAAAAAGGAGTATTTTCTCAGTGAAAAAAAAGGGCACCATCTATCTGGCCAACAGTCAGAGCCATGAGCTGGCAAAGGAGGCAATTTCCCTGCTCCAGGGTGCTTTGGATCTTGATGATAAACTCTTGTGACTAAATTGCTTCTGGCTCCCATCATGTGTCTCACTGCTCCCTGTTTATTTACACTGCTGCACTGGTGAGAATTACGGAAAGCTGCAATAACTGAATTACTGCTGCACTTGCAGATAATGATGGCAAGGCTTTATAAAGGCTGCTGCCCTGGCACAGGCTTTGTCTGGGATAAAAATGAAGAAATAATAATAATTAAACAAAAGAAGAATCGAAGAGCACAGTGCCCACTGAATGGTGCACCTTGGAATGGCAGCACCAACACCAGCCAGAGCTCAGGCTCTGTGCCAAAGAAACAGCAGGTAACATTCATAAAAAGGGAAGAAATATTAGGAGGTAATGTTTGTGTCCTTGTTACTGTCAGTCTTAGGGAATTTAGGTGAACAAAGGACTCGGGAAGATGAATGGCAAGTGCTGAGCTCAGGGGAAGCTGCAGAGTTTTACCTTGACAGGCTCCACCAACAACCTCAGCCTGAAGCTGCACAAACCCAAAAGGAGTTTGACTGGGGAGGTCCACACGGGTTGGGAACAAAGCAAGTGCTGCCCAGGTCACCAGTGCCTTCAGTGTCAGCACCAGGGGAAGGTGGGCAAACCTCCTTTGGGTCAAGAGATCCCCACTGTGCCTTGCCCGCCCTGCTGAGGGCATCACACAGACAGGGCACATTGCAGGGACAGCCTGGGAGGAAACAGCCAGGACAGCTGCACAGTGACACAGGTGTCACCCTGCACAGGACCCTGCACAGAGAAATGAACAGGATCCTTTCCACGGACACAAACACCTCCTGCTCAGGGTGAAGAACTGGGAACCAGGATAAGTCAATTAACAACAGGTCCTTTCCACCCTTGGTCAAACTCCTCTCAAGTAGCAGCACTCAGCAGGAGCAGTGAGACTTACCAAGGGATGTGACAGAGATCAGCAGCTCTATGGAGCTCTGCCTGAAGTGTATCAGGAAGAAGCTGCAAACTGCAAGTGTCAGACTCCTGAAAAATTGCTTCTCTGTTCATGATTTTCTGTTGCTTCTCTTGGCACTTTCCCTATCACATGGGATACTCTGTTTCTTGGACATTTCCTTCCTGCACTAGATCTCTAAGTATTTTTGCGTTCCTGTATACTTGACCTTTCAGATTAAACTCTAGCCTTTCTCACCTGGTTTTCAAGCATTGTCCTGTGCCCATATTCCAGGATCAATTACTTGGCCAATTCCAACAGGAAAGGCTACACTTGCTCCAAAAGACACTTGCTTTGTGAGCTACTAATATCTTACTGGACATACAATACAGACATAAATTCAGTGCTAATACAGAGCGCTGAATTAAAGCCTTGCAGACCAAAGCCTTAAGAGCACCTGTGAATCAGGTGCAGACAACAGCTTTTCAAAGTTTCTCATCCTGGCCATTCAAACCTAAGACAGCACCTCTGAGACGTGGTCTGATGGTTCATTTTATGCTTGGATACCCTACATATTGACAGCAAAGGGAATCTGTGGCAACCACAGCTAAATCCAAGTTGCAGGGTAGTGCCTCAGACAGACAAGACAATCTGTCACTCCTTGAATAAATTATCTGCTCAGAGAAGAATATAATACAATGCTATTCTCAAAAAATCACTCTCCCTTCCTTTCCCTGTTGTCCTTTCATGGTAGTTTAAGCTGCATCCACTGACTGCTCATCTGTGGAAGTTTGCAAACACAGCTGAGGCATTTAAACTGCCCCAGGGTCTGCCTTTATCATTCAAAACCACTCTGACACCAACAACTTCTTACAGAAGAGACAAGAAACATCACTCAAGTCCATAATGCCACGAAGCTGCCCCTGGAGGGAAGGTGAGACTCTGAAGCTTTAAGAGCAAAGGGATGGGAAATAAAAGTGGGAGGAGGAGAGGGAGTTCTTTTTCTAAAAGACACAGCAACACAAAACGCAGTCAGATCTCATCTGTGCTCACTCTGCACCCATTCAGCAGGGTGCTCCAAGCTTCTTCAATCTGTGACACTGGAGAAATACCTTCAGAGAATAAGAGTTTTCTACACAACTCCTGATGTGTTTTTCTGTAGTCCTTGATGAACTTAGAACAAACCTCTGTCTTTAACAGAAACAGAATTTTTTTTCTTTTTTTCCAGGATGCTGCTGTTGTCCTCACTGAGGCAAAACTCTCGAAGTGCTTATAAAACCTCTAATGGCAAGAATGGAAAAAGTCTGTGCTTTGTATGAAAGGCCATGGTTTAGCCTGGGCAGGAGCTGCTGGCCCTGCTCCAGAGTGAGCATAACTGGTATAAAGGGAATTCTGCCTGAATAAAGAGCTGAAGATTGAACTCCTCAGGAAAGCCAACTCAGACTGTTTGAATATATTCAAGGAGGTCAAATGTTAAGTAAATACTCAATTAAGGAAGGAGGGCAAGTAATTAGTAAGGCTAATTCTGTGCTGAAATGGTCTGGATGGCACACACACACACTCACCCCAGCACCTCCTTCCATACAAAATGTGTCTCAGTTCTTGAAAGAGCAGCTCAGCTTTGAGCAGATCAGTGTTAAATGACGACTCTGCCACAGACTTGGTGTTCTCATCATGGACAGGTCATTAGTTTCATTGCATGTCCACTCCCCAAACCCCCAGAACAGTGATAATAAGCCCATTCCAGCTGAGACACTCAGACACCACAGCAGTGAACCCAAATCTGTGAGCATACACAGGTTTGTATATATTACAGTAAGTACTTGAGGCAATTACAGCACTCCAAGAACTCTCAGAGGTCAAGCAAATGCTTCTCTATCCCTAGATCTATTCTTAAAATAAGTCCTGTGTGAAGGAATCTCATTACTGAGAAATAAAATGTTATTCCACTTCAGGCACTGCAACAATACCACAGTGAGTAGCTGACATATACCATGGGCATGTGAAAAGGAAAAATGCCTTATGAAGGGTTATATAAAAACCATTAGAAACACTGAGCTTGGCTGGTTTGAACCTATTTGGCCTTTACTCTCATCTTCTGCAACACAACTGACATGCAGAGGTGGAGAGATTCTAAAAATAACCACTGCAGGGAAAGGGAGAGAAGCATGAGGAAGAAAATGGTTCTTTGGCCTGGCTGTGGATCAGGCAGCAGCTCACAGTGCCCAAGGAACACTTGGTTCCAGTCCTGCTCTGTTAGAAACCCTGCACTCCCTAATGTCTTGGTGGCAGCCCATTTATGGAAACTTAACATGGCCTAAATACATATATAAGACGTGCAAGAAGAGATTTTTTCAGTCTGAGGACAGGCCAGAAACTGTCACAAAAGAGAGCTCTGACACAAGACAAAATCAAGCTGTCAGAGAACTGATGTAGGACATCACCCTGTCAAATATACATAGCTGCTAATTCAGTCACAGCAATATAGTCCCCAGCCTGTTTAGCTAGAGGTCTCTTATATGAGCTGTAAAACTGGATTTAAAAAAAACCAAACCAAATATATTCTTGTGTGCAAGCTTTCCTCTCCTCCTGGACTGCTACTCTGGGGCTCCAACCTGAGTCTGGGTCACAAGTTTCATGGCATGCTTGGAAAAATACTGTTCTTCCCCACTTCCCAATCCCATTCTCACTACAGCATATTCCAATTCTTGCACGACTGGTGCTGCACAAGTGAAAAAGGCTTCCTGTAAAGTCCTAGGGACAATGATGAAAGCAATGTAATTGGTCTGTGGAGATTAATGTTCCCAGCACACACAGCACAGTCCATATGGAATCACAGAGCTAAACCACAACACCTGGGAACAACCTGCAAGCAGACACAGCACCCAGATTTCATCTGACACTTTCCAGTGCCTTGTGTTCTACCATTAACATTGACTTTAAGTCACTGCTGAAAGATGGGAAGATACGGAGAGAGCAGGAGATCAGGCACAAGATACCTCCAAAGCTGGCACAAGATGTGCTGCATCCCAAATTCTGCCCTTGCAAACTGAGTGTGTCCTGGTGGAGCTAAAACCACAGAGAGAAGTCTGGCTTGATGTGCAGATCTTCTCCAGCCACCCTGAAACACAACAGCAACACTCCCAACACCGTGCAATCATACCAGATGTAAGATTTAACATTGACCAGACAGGATAACAGCAAGGAACAACCACCAGAACAACAAATTTTACTTCCTTCCCTGTAATTAAAGATTTTCTCATACTCCCTGTGTTGTTTTTCCCTAGTGAAAGCATTCAGAGCTATGCTGGAGTAATAGAGGACGGACAGCCTGTAGCTCTCATATAATTATCAGTTGTCAACTCATCTGAAAGACATCCAGAAAGGCTCCTGCTGTGTCAGATGTACAATTAACTTGTTCTTCTCTAGCAAGGGCACTGAATGAGTGAGAGGGTTTGGAGGCTTTTCTTTCTCCCAACAAACACATGACAAAACTGTGCTCTCAGTTCAAACCTGGGAACAGCTCCAACTGTTTTTACCTAATCTCAGTCCTTCAGTGTTACTGTCACTGATTTGGAAGGAAAATCAGTTGTTATCCTACAGCCTTAGGCTCTGGTTAGTGCTGCAGTTCTGTGTCCTGCTCTGTGGATGGCATTTACACACACCTCAGCCCCAGCCTCAGGCAGACTGTGCAGGGTAAACTGAGCTGTGCTTCTCCCCATATCCAGTGTGTGGATGCCCCACTGGGACTCACAGGTCTCTGCAGTCCTCCACTCACAAGAAAACATGTTCAAGCACACACAGAAACTTTGAATCATGCAGTCAGAAATGCTGCCATTATATAATTTGGTTCAATCCCACCTCACCACGGCACACAATGAACATAATTTGGCTTATATGATGTAGCAAACACCACACTGCTCCTGCAGCTGATCTGTCAGTGGCTGCCAGTTCACAGGCTCCTGAAAAGTCCCTGTGGGCTTAGAGGCCACTGAGTGCTCCACAGTGGCTTTCCAGAGTATCCCACTGCACGGCAGATTAATGCCCCAGACTTATCCAAGACATTAGACCAACATCCACATCCAGCACCTGGACTGCCCAGTGCAAGCCCTGAATATGGGCTCAGCACTGATGTGGAGTTTGCCCTGCACAGCTTTTGGAATTGAGACAGGGAAGCAGAGGCACAGCATATTGCAAACTCATGGACTGTTTAAGGCACGTAATGAAGGGTGAAGTGTGAGAAACCAAGGAGAATGGAATATCCATAGGGTCAGGTGGCAGCAATAAAACATCACATTCTGCCTGACTATTGAACAGAACAATTCACCAGGTACTGGTAATGCTGGTTCCACTTCTCCACCTCAGAAATAAACTTGTGTCATATATCAAGTGCTGAGCAGAGAGGTATCTACAGCCAGTGCCAGAGCTACCATACATCACCTGCTCCTGGTCTTCAAGAGGACAAGATTTACACACTAGACAGTGTCAAGATAAAGCACTAATTAAATAAAAGTGAAAGCCACAGAAAATTCTGCTTAGTATTTTTCACTTCACTTCATAAAGAGAATGGAATAAATTCAGGACTTGCCAAAAGGAAAAAGGAAATATGCCAAAGAAATCACCACCCAGCACAGAGTATACAGCCAGCAAGCTCAAATTCCAGCAGCAGAAGAGAGACAGCAGCAAATCCTGTGCAAATAACTCACCAATAAAGATTTGGAATGAGGGAAAACACTTTAAGCATGAGCTGCTGAAGGCGAGCACAAACAGGGATCAGCGACACTAAAATCCTGCAACTAATGTAAAATATTTACTCTCAGAAGTGGGAAAAAAATGACAAATAGAGCTTTAAAAGTGCTGTATATTTCTAAAGCACAGGACAGCTGATGCAATCTAAATATTGGGGGAGCAAGGGCAGAGCACACCTCTGTCCCTGTCCCTCTGCTCTGCTCATCCACCAGCAGAGCTGATCCCACCAGTGCTCCCACTCCCCACTGCAGTGCTGAGGAACATATTATGATTGTTGGGTCTAGATGTCTGTGAAGAGCCAGGGAGCTGCAAATATGCATGGAAAGCCTCTCCCAGAAGTGATGCCAGAATGGCAGTTCATCCTCCTTCCACCCCTGGCACTGGAGCCCAAATTCCATGTTTAGCAGAGATCACAAAGAATGGGAGGAAACACTCTGAGCACACCTGGGAAAATGTTCCTGGAGCTGCTATTTTCATACATAGCCAGGAAAGCAGGAGTGTGAATGAAGCAAAGCTCAGGACCCCCAGTCAGGGAGGAGGTAGCCCAGGATGTGACCAAAACAACAGTGATTCCTGAAGGTTTCTGAAGGATTTCTGACACACACACACACACACACTGCCTTCTCCTGTGCAGGGCTGGGGGGCTGCAGCCAGATGTTTAAGGACTCCAGCACAGCACAGCAGCTCTCAGCTGGGCTGCCATCCACTCCTTTCTCTGTCTCCTCTGTACAAAAAGAGGGAAATTCCTGGCCAAGCAGAGAGATTGGACAGTTTTTCCACAACAGTTGTTCGTACCTGCATCTCTAAGAAGCAAGATAAAGAGACATGTAAGTGTTTAAAACAGCATTTATTAATCACTTCCTTGTTTCTTCTGTATAAATGTTACATAACTGCTTTGGGAATAGGGCTCCTGAGTTTTAAGCATAAACTGGTACAGCTGCTTTTACTCTAATAGAACCATTACAGCTCTGATTCCATCAATCAGCAATTCATTAACACTCAGTTACACCAAAGCAAGAGTAATGGAAAACAGAGTTAGACCCTCGAAATGTCCTTCAATCTAAGGGAATAAAAAATCCCAAACAGAACTCACTCATCTATATTAACATGCAAAGAGGAATTCTAATTTTTTTCCAGGTGGTTTTCCACGAGGTCACTAAAGCCTCTGTTTTCTTTTGTTCATGTTTCAGTGTTCTTTAGAGTGCTAGAGGACAGACAGGTTCTCCCTCTTGTTATCTCTTTCATGCCAATAAAAAACAGAATATGAGGCTTCTGGGATTTTCAGCAGTAAAGACCAAAGATAGTCAGTCTAAGATGAAATTGCTTTTGTTTGAAAAGATCACTGTAATCTTACCACAAGGACAGAGATGGAGAAGATTTAAACAAGTGCTCTGTTTGCATTTAAAAGTTTTAATTCAGAACTCACAGGCATTTTGGTCCAGGTTTGGCTGAGCCCAGTTCAGGCAAAATGGTGAATCTTTCATACCATCAGACCTGTCCCTTCCCTCACTGCCACGGAGACCCTGTCTGTAAAAATGCAGACTTGAGCTAGGGGTAAGTTTTTGTTCTTCCCGAGCAAGAAATTAAATCAGGAACAAGAAGATCTGTGTTTAAGCAGTTGGTAGAGGTTACAAATCAGAGTTGTCACTGGTAGGAAAAAGTGAACACTGCACGAAGACATGTACCATAAATGCAGTGGTCGTGGTGTTCAGCTCATTAGCCTTTTGCATTTAGTGCTGCAGAGAAATCTGCTGATAGCCTTTGAGGCAATTTCCATCCTTCTCCCTTCTGTGTTCACCACAACTCATCCATTAACATTTCTGCTGAGTGCCCTTTAGCTGATTTGAAAGTGTCAGGACTGATTGTTTGCTGAGTCTGTCTCATAATTTTAAAATCCAAGCACAATTTAAACACACTGAACAGGCACCAGGAAAGGTACCTTGTTCTCTTCTATTCTGTCCCAATGATTCCGAGGCTTATTAATGTTCTCTGCACCTCTTTTCAGCTCTGTTCTAACCACCATGGCCCTCAATAAGGGATGCTTTTCTAATTCATGGATGATCCTCTTCCTCTCCATGTACTTGTAGCAAATAAGAGAGGCTCTGCTCTGGCATCCTCTGAGGACACAGGGAGCCCTCCTAAAGCCACACAAAGGCTGTGGCAGATGACCACACCATCTTTCTCTAACTTTACAGGTTGGTTTCCAGGCAGTTGGTCAAGCTCTGTTCATGAACACTCAGGGCAGAGAGTGAAATGGAAAAGCAACTCATGTCCACTTCAGCAATGTCCACTCAGTCCTTTCAGGACAGGATGCCACGTTTCAGGCTGCAGCTTCTGACAACACCCCATCTTTGATTTAGGAAGAAGATGGGATGGGGAAAATGGATATAAGAAAAAGCCATTTAAAGACAGCAGGAGTCCTGGGAGTTACAGGTAATTTGGCCAATTTCCTGCCAGATACAGATCTGACATTTTCCCATGACATGCTGCTGTGCTGACTTGATGCATCACTGCAACAAACTGTCACATCACAGTGACAGACCTTCACCAGGAAATAGGAACCTGTTTATTTTATTGTTAATCTTCCTGCTGTAAATCAGCTTCATGGAATTGCACATGTTCTTTTGTTCCCAATGCACGGATTACCCAACATCCAGACAGGCCCCAGTTCAAGGATGCTGTCTGGGTGGTGGAGGTGTTTTCTCAGGTCCAGAGAAACAAAGCTGTTCATACTTTGGAGCCCCAGCATCTGAGCTCTGTCTGAAATTCCACAGAAGGCAGAAATTCCATTAAGTGTTCTGAAGCTACACTAGCTAGGAAAGATTTAAGGGCAGCAAGGTGTATGACAACAGTCACTGGAAAGGCTGCTGTTCCTGCAGGAAAGAGCACAAATCCTGCCATGGGCCTCAAAGCAGGGCTATAGGCAGCAAAAGAAAAAGAAGAGACTGATACAGAAATAGAAAACAGACAGGAGAGGAAACAAAAAATGAAGGAAAGTATCATCAACATGCTTAGCATATTTTTTTACTCTGTGTATGAACAGCTGCACACACACCAGGAAGATTGCTCAGTGTCTCAGGACTCTGCCCTAAAGTCAGCAAGACTTTACTACCCAGGTAGGACACAAAATCTGTATAGCTGGGTGAGCCAGGAGAGATTTTCCTGCATATAATTTCCTTTTTCTCAGTTATTTTGACTCACCCGATTGCTCTTCACTGCCAAGAGCAGGGCTCTCAGGAAACCTGAAGTACATATGAAGCTCATCGTAGGTGTGATGTGTTCAAGCACGTTTTCTGCACCTGGGTTATTTTAAAAGGTCAGATCTAATTGCAAAGTGTAAATGGAGGGTACCTGCATCAAAAATCTTGTCTTGCATATCTGATTTCGTGGCATGTGTATGTGAGCTTCCTTACTGCTGTCTGTGATTCAGGTGGAGCTCAGATATCCTTAATAAAGCTACAAAGCACTTTAATTTTCCAAATAAAAAGATGATTCCTGTCTTTCACTAGAATTTATTTAAATATTTGAATGTTTTAGGCCAAATAGGAGGAGTCAACGGCTTGAGTCCCAATGGCTGACTCTGGGCTGTTGGCAACTAGAGCCCTCAGTTTAATCCGAAATCCCCGCCAAGGAACAGACAGTGTTTGTTTCCAGAGGAAGTAGGTTGTCAGAATATTTTGTGTTATCATTTAGTCTGACAGCATTATCTCAAAGTGTTGACTCATACCTGCCTTGAAGATACACTTTGGAACATCTTGATCAGCAAACTCATTTCCTCTCCAGCTCTGCTCTGCTATTCAGACTCTCACCTTGCAGGAATGCTGAGCAGTTTAGCCCCAATTCAGCACTTAGCTCCCCTTACAGATAATAGAATCAAACAATAAATTAACCCCCTTACTGAAAAAACCTGTAGCAGAGAATGGAAATAACAGATTTCTACTCTGCTTGTAGAATTTAAGAATGAAATGTACTTTTGCTGCAGAATTCTACAGCACGGTTAAAACCTTAGAAAGCTGTCAGTTTTTACATCCCTCATGCTTTCAGATTAATTTCCAAAGAATCCTGTTAAAAAGGATGCCCCAAATCATATTGGACTTCCTGAGGGGAAAAAAAATAAGGCTTAAGTTCAGCAAATCACTGCTATGTGCATTCAACTTGAAACTTCTATCCAATTCCACTCCTGTTCAACAGAAACCACCAATGCTTTTATCTTCATACACCCAGACCCTGCTAACATCCCTGCCTTAGTGCTTGGCACAGTTGAGGCCCCTCATCCATGGTCTTTATCAATGATATAAATTCTGCCCCACGTATCAGACCATCCATCAGTGCCTGGCTGTCCTCAGGCAGAGGAGGAGCAGTTGTGCAGGCTGGACCAGACTTCCATGCAACAGTTCTGTTGTTGAGATCTCCCCCTGCCTTTCAGAAACCTAACGCCTTCTTTTTTGTTTTATTTCTGTTTGTTGGAACTGATGGATTTTCAGCAGAAGTAATGGAGCTCATCAGTCCCGTTGGCATCACGAACTCTGCAAGTGGAACATCAGTGAAACTCCTGAAGCTCCTGGTTGCACATGGATCATCAGCTCAGTTTTCTTAACAAATGTGTTTCTCATTTTTCCCTACTTGAGGAAGTGCTGACCATCAGCAGCATTCCCAGGGCTGCTGGGACTACACAGTGTTGCCATGGCAGGTTAGTACAAGCTACACCTAAACCTGACACATTCCAGATGGGCCCTGTCACCTCCTCCACTTCATCATCAGCTGTGATTCACTCTTGGCACATGCAAGGCAGTGAAAGGCTGTACCCAGAACTCAGCTAAAGTGCTCTACAGACCCTTTTTGATTAAAGATTTTCACAGAACTGCCAAATCCTTTTTTCTTATTCAGCTGCCTTGAACTCAAGATTTTCAAACTAATTCCACAGAGAGCTTTGGCAAGAAATCTCTATTGCAAGCAAAAATATCAAACTTAAAACACTTCATAGTCATGTTGTAGGCTATTCTTAACTTGCAAAACTTTGCACCAGCATCTTTATCTCCCTTCCCTAATACTCTCGTGAATAGTATTTCAAAAAGTAACAAATTAGGAATTCCTGCAGGATGCTGAGTCACTCCACAGGGCCCAGGGAAGTCTGATGCGTATCTTGTCTGCTTCCTGCAAGAGCATGGGCTCTACCTTCAAATCGATGTCCTGACTCTCACTGAAGCAGTTTTTTTACCACCTCAAAGCTTGTATCCCATCATAAAACCCCAGGGGAACTGTCTTCTTCAGCATGAACTTAGCTGATACCTGTTTCACTGAATACTTCTTGTTACTGCACAGATTTTGGCACTGGGGAACCACCTTGCAAATGATCAGAATCAAAGATCATCTCTTTTTGCAAGACAGCACAAAAGTGTGTGTGGGAGACAGTTTCCCCAGAAACCAAGTGGACTTATTGTTTATTATTTGCCTGTGTTTATAGCAAGAGGTTCTAGAGGACAGTCTGCCCCAGGATGTACAAAAGCAGAACAAAACTCCCCTCACCCTTAAGAACCCAATGACCCAATTCATACACAGAAAGACTATATCCAAGAGGAGACAAAATCCTGAATTTCTCATCAGTCCTTTCCAATTCTGGATATGCTGAACAAGAAATTTAAGAGAACTGAGTTTCAGGATGGGTGTTGCTCCCAGATTCTTCCACAAGCCACTGAGGGATTTCAAATCCCCTTCTCTGACACCACTTGATGTCTACAAATAATGCTAAGAGGACAACAAGCTCTGAGCATGGTAAAACCTGTCTTCTAAAGCCACCAGTTAGTGTATTGCATTGTTGCATTCCTGCTAAGAACAGCAAAGAGGGAAAACAAGAGGGATGAGAGCAGCACTGCTATCCACCAGCCAAGACACTCCTTTGTAACAACACTTGCCGACTGAGAGCCAAGGCTGTAGGAATCTAAGCCCTCGTTTTAGATCTCCCACCATGTGGTAGACCCTGAATATTCATTACCTATTAAAAGCTTTGAAAGTGTAAATTCATCCCACAATCAAGTGAACTGATTTATTCGCACAGCTGAGTCACACTCCTTTACAGTCTGTGACCTAAATCTATTAATCCGGCACCAAAAAAAAAGAAAAAAAGTCTATTTTATTATTTTATTTTGGTAATATTATTTGAACAAAGATGAATATTTGAAAATTCTGTGGGGTGTTTCTTTCCAGCAGTGCTGACACACAGCTCAGCGCTGTTCTGAGCCTGCCTTCCTTGCTGGTCCCAAGGAGTGCTGCAGACATGGCTCATGTTCTCTGGCATGGGCTGACCCATTTAACAGAGGCTTCACAGAATCTTCATGGGAATCACATCAGCCCTTTAACAAGAGCCTCTGAAGTGCCAAGCAGCAGATCTCACGGAAACCTCACCTAAAGAGAACTATAACTCCCTCATTAATAACAGAAAGTACAACAGCCAGTTCTGACAGCGGGGAAAATTGCTCTGTGGAGAGCAATGCAATATTGGGTCTAACACCTCCTGAGTCTTTTCCTAGGGCCAAGGTAAAATTTTACTAAGTCTCTGCTGTACTTGGGGAAATAAAATCACATTTTCAATAATGACTGGAGCATTTCAGAGCCACTGACTTCCAGCAGAACTAGAGAATCATTAAATACAGTGTGGAAGCTTACATTTAAAATGCCATCAAAATTTAATCTTTTGATAGCTTCTCCTTTCCTCCCCATCTGATAGCCTGTGACATTCCCCGAGTTCATTGCTGATATCATAAATAGCCCCGTGAGCTCCTGAAGAAAGATTAAGTTTTTAAAAGGTTGAAGTTCAGTCCTGTGCTGCAATTGCAATCACAATCTAATTACGGTGTGCTCTCAGCACATTCTATGAGTCTTAAAATCAATTTCCATTCCAGGCTGGCAGTTTACTCCTAGAAATCAGTTATTGCACGTGGGTATTAAGATACTCAGAGATACTCAACACTGATACTGTTCCACACACTCAAGCACTTCACCACTATTTCCTTTGTGTTCCTTCAATGCTGTCCATCTGTTTGCAATCCATTTGAAGAGAATATCCTTCTTCCTCCTCCCCATTGGGATCCTTCTGCCCAACTCATTTAGAAAGAACACAGGCTGGTGCTGCTGATGACACACAGTCAGTGATACTGGCAGCAGCTCACCTAAGTTAAGCTGGCATAATGACTAACAGACTGATTGTAAAATGGGTAAGGTTCTATCAGCAGCAAGAGGGGGAGAGAAAACACAGGGGGACAAAAAAGAGAAGTTAAAGTTGAAGTAGTTTTTGGTTAATCAGAGAAATACCCTCTGTGACTGGCACACCTGTTATTCTGTGAATAAGGACACTGTGAGCTGTAAAGTGGTTATACAGCAGGAAAAGGGAAAGGAAGGTACCAGTGTACCAGCTTAGTGAGGTCCCATCACACAGGCACCTTCAAAGGACTCCAAGAACACCCTTCTCTATTCAAAATCCCCAAAATCCCTAAAACAAAAGGCCAGTTCTGCATCTTTGCTCTGCAGAGGGTGCTCAGCCTGGTGTCCCTGTGGGTTCAGGAACCATCTCTGGAAGCCACCAACAGTAAATACCAGTGTCCCCTCAGCCATCCTGTGCTGTCCAGAAGTCTGGAAGGATGAACCTGATCTCATCACAGAACAAAGTAAAAAGGGGTGGAGTGTGTGGGTGTGGGTGTGTTAAATCAGACCTAATGTTTCACAACTGTTGTCCATGGCAACACTTCCTTCTGTAAAAAAGGTATTTGAAATGTGCCTCTTCACACTTCTTCCCCAAAATAGAGACAGCAGCAATTTCTTGCTATGAGAAGAGTCTACCCTCCTACTCTCTTCACCTTGTACCATAAATCCAGGGAATCAGCTCTGCAGAATAGTGCAACATCTACAAAATGCAAGCAATGTCAGGCACTGAATTAGGAGAAGTGCCACTGAACAGAACATATTGCTCAAGAGCTGCTGAGGCAGCCAACTGCAATAAACCCAAAGGTAATTTATAGCCACATTATTCCACCAACTCAATCAAGCAAGCTTTTCACCTGAAATGTTGTGTAAATCATTTGTGTTTATAACCACTTAGCCCAACTCCTCCAAAGCTCCATTCCCTTCCCAACAGGTGCTAATCTGCTGTAACATAACTAGAGCTGACTGACCACAGGAGCCACCCAGCAAAAAACACCAGCAATGGCGAGTCCAAAACTGAAGCTGTCCCTGAAGAAGGAAGGAATGAACTGGGAGGACAACATAGTGAGGCCAGAACATCGTGCATTACTTCAAATAGTCTCCAGCAAAAAACAGCACCCAGGCAGAGCTGTGGAATGACAGTAGGAATTACAGTCTGTTCAGGATGAGACCCTTGAGGCATCATCAATCCTCACACATTAAATATCCCTGCACCGTGCTCTCCTCCTCCTCCTACCATCCTGTGGTCCCAGGCAGCAGACTGACAGCAGCAATTTGGGCCTGAATGAGCAAAATATTCAGTGCCCACCCCAAGAAAACGGCTGATGGATCACCATCACCAGCCTCCACCAGCCGCTCCACCCGCTCAGGGAGCAGCAGGGTTCATTCACACTGAGCCAAGATGATGCTTCCACACACCAGGGTTGTCAGGTTTCTAAAAATGTTATTTAGAATGCCACAGGGGAAAGAAAATATTTGCTGGGAAAAGAAATGCAGTTCACAACAGTCAGACCAGGTTTACAAGAAAAATACAGTAAGAGAAATCACACAGGGCTATGCACATAGAAGAAGCAATCTGTGCCATGGACCTCTGGCAAAATGCAAGCAACTTGTGAATATTTTACTTTTTCCTGAGGTTGCCTGGGTGACTATCTAAATCAAGAAACAAATGACCTGCATCTGTCAGCATTGGCACCAGGACAGTAACTTGACCTGTGCCAAATTCACTGCACACAGCAAACTATCTTTTCACCCACTGGAAAGACCTCATGAGCTTGGTTAGAGCCAAAGCTTCCAATCTGGCTGACAGATACCCAGAAATCCTCTGGAGCACCAGCAGAGTCATCAGGCAAGGTCACTACTAGGACACTGGTGAGGTGGTAGGTTATTGATAAGGACCTGCCACCCCCAAAGTCGCACCGGCTCTTAGAGACGGACTGACCTTCAAATTTAGACCTTCCCAAGTGACAGTCGTCAACAGCAGACTGTTCAGACCAATTTCATTCTCTAAACAAGACACCTTGGACTGTCTGACTGGAAGCAAAATATCACAGCACTTTCCAGTAAACACATCAGACCGTGCAGAGGAGTTTGCATTTGGCAAAGGGCACAGAATTCCCAGGTGAGGAGGCAAGATGCAGCTTTTTCCTCAGTGGAAACTTCCATGGCTTGTAATTGCTCAGCAAGAAAAGCAAAACTGACATTATCAAAGCTCCTTTGAAGATGTGTCCCAAAGCACTCTCCTCAATTCTTTATTTTCAAGCAAGACCAAAGAGAACTGAGGAATGGAACACACAATTCACTCCTCACTCTGGAGGCTGAAATTCCCAAGTTTCACCAACGTGTGGCTGCAGGAAATGAAGTTGGGCTTCATTTGCTCAAAACCATGGCCTGGTAAGGTAACTGTGGTCACAAGCTGTGAAAACCAGCAGCCAAAAATACAAATATTCATGAGCCAAAATCCTACCTTCTCTTGTACCACTCTTTAAAGCTGTTCCTGCTTCCTGCAAAAACCTGATTTTTCAGCTTTCTCGCCAAGTAGAGAAAATCAAAATCATGTTTTCTTTTTCATGTTTCTCAGAAGGAAACAGGAAAAATGCTTTGTGTTGAGCAAAATCTTATGTTTTGGAGCATCTTCGCTTGTTGTTTGCCAAATATTTCAATTTAAGTTTTGTCAATAAAAAGCTAGCTTCAAATGAAATCAGTCAAGATATCATACTTATAAAAAAACCCCAAAAGGTGAGGTTAATTACACTCCTACCTCTTTTAGGCAAAAATAACATGCCAAACTCATATAACAATTGTTATGGAGGCTGCATAAAGCCTGAAATAGTGCTGTAAAAACTACACTCCCATGAACTACGTTTCTGTGGCACGAGATGGCTTTGCTGCCTTCCAACACAACTGCCCTCATGACCCTCACAGTTTTAGGGGGGCCCAGCAGCCAACGTGGGTCCACCCCAGCCTGACAAGGCTCACGGCCACATCACTGAACACAAGAACTGCCAGCAAGTCAACCAGGGCCCTCAAGAGCAAAGTGGTCTTAAAACCTGAATTAAAGCAGCCACAACAAGGCTCCCACCCTCTCCAGGCTGGATGCAAAGGGGGTCTGTCCCACTGGCCACAAGCTGCTGCTTGGGCTGCTGCATGATGAACATAAAAACTAAATATATAATCAAAACCAGAGCCAGTCTTTACTACAAGGCTGCAAATCCTATTAGCAGTCCTTATTCCCTTACAACACACGGGGTCACACCACTGAATGTGACGGCACCAGGATTCCTGGGGTCAAAATGCCAAATCTGCTCCATGGATGCTGCTTGTAATCCCAGTGAGAAAGAACAGCAGAACCCCTCTCTTTACTACATTCCTTTCCCTTTCATTAGCACCCCTATCCCTATGAGTTCCATGGCTGCCTTTAAACCCCTCCTGAGCAGACTATTGTATTTTGACACAATACCACACCAGTCCAGCACACAAGAGAATCCTGCAACAAAATTCTCCTAATGAGAATCCTACAGCTTTCTCCTGTTCCCAGTAGTTAACAACACTGAGAAAGTGCTATTACCAGAGGATTTTGTCCTATTTTAGGGTGACAGAATATGCTACTGCACAGGACAAAAGGGTAAGGGCCAACAATGACAAATGTTCTCCCCGTTGACATCTCTGTGGCATTTCACTTTCTGAATTGCTACTACCTACTGTATCCTAACATACACATCACATATGTTAGGTTTAAAACTGATCCTATAGTCACTTGCTACAAAAACAGTGAAATTACCAATATTTTAGGACAGTTTCTCAAATCTATTTATACCTTGCAAGCATATGGACAAAGCTGTTTGCATCTGCACATTTGTTTGGGTTTTTTATCATAGCAACAGAAGTGTCACTGGAAAATAATATCCCATGTTCCAAAAGCCATCTGGATCCCACTGGGGAGGGTCAGTTCATCTGGAGGTGATGGAACACCACCAGAATGTCCCCAAAAATGGAAAAAAACCCGCACTTTGACAATGTAGGTATATGTGGGATGTTAGAACACTTGAGAAAACCCACCTGTGAGCATCGAAATGTAGGCAATTTTAAAACTGACACCACTCTGGAGGAAGAAATTGGTTTGGCTGACACCTCTCATTCTGCCAGGCCAACAGCCCTTCCACTCCAAAACAGACCATTCCAGTGCCTTTCCTTCTGATTTCAGGAATGCTAACAGACAAAAGTCTCTACTGTTTCTAAGCTTTTCACTTGACCCCCTAAAACCATAACACTACACCCAAACTAAACTGTCAGAGCAGCTTTAAAATCTGAGGAGTACACTGCAATTTTTCCAGATCCCCGTGCACTGGCCTTGTCTCCTTTGCACTATTTTGACCCCACAGGTCACTCCTGTCACTCACGCTGGGGCTGAACATCCCACAGGACTGAACTGGATGCCAGGCTTAGGAAGGAGCCCTGCTATTTTGGGTTTTAACTGCACACAAAATGTGAAAACAGCAGCACTTGCATTCTCTCCAAGCAGGGCCCTTCAATTATATCTTGAGTAAAAAGGAACTGAGAGGTATTACACAGTGCTTTGTTTACACTCACACTGCTGTTGTAAAACCATATGTTAGACTACTAGTGACTGTGTCTGACGCTCCCTTTTATCATTCATGTGCTTAATCACACCCTGCACTGAGTTAACTGCACAGGATGGGTGTTTACTCAGCAGCCTATGCCAGTATCTAGGCCTGAGATCACGAGCGTGTCCCCAAATACTGCATATTTTAAGAACTGTCAGAACTCCTGAGCAGACAGTCTGATGCAAAAATCAGATCAGGGATTTTAAAATGTTTGTGAATATCAGCATTAAAATCAGATAGAATTAATAGGAAACTATGTTGTCCACTACACAGAGAATAAAAACATTAAACATTAGAAGGCAATTGATTTTTCCCACTTTGTTGCTGGAAAAGCACTGCTGCTGAGTATGAGTCAATTGTGCTAAATTGTAGGTAACAATGCAATTTAGAATCCAAGAAAAAATCTGTATTGGGGATCACACCTCAAATACTAGATGGCAGTGGCTTGTTCTTCCTCCAAGACTTACCCTCCCTTGCAGCAATTTTGTTTAAGTCACTTTTCAAAGCTTAATCATGTTAGAGGAATAAAATCAATACGTGAGAGAAATTTGAAATCCTCCCCAGGATTTGCAAGAGCAAATTTCTGCACAACATGCAGGCATGTCACAGACAAAGAACACCAATTTTACAACTTAACAGCATGGACTGAATCAGGCATGGAGGGAGAAAAATTTACATAGAAAATAGCTGGTCTTGCCTGGCAGCTGAATGTTTTTACTTCACCAGCTACATATGTCACCTTCTACACTGTACTGTCTTCTATGCTTTTAACTTTTGCATTTAGTGATAAGAAAACACAATATCACTGTACCTGCAATAAATGCAAACACTGAGATAGCCATAAAAAACAGTCATTTAAATACCAAGAATTGCTATCAAAGTTGACGGCCTTTCCTTCAGGGATTAAGAATTTACTGTTTCAGATCACTGACTTGTATTGCAAAACACAGCAACAATCAAAACATTTAATTCTTAAGTGTGTAACCCCCCCAGAGCTCTTACCTTTGAAATGCAAACATTACATAAGGAATTAAACTCATGAGTGCACAGCAAACCTACAGCTCCCCTCCTCACCACAGTGCCTCGGAAAATGTTTGATTAATGGTGAGTACTAAGCTCGCTTTATGTCAGTTGTTTGGAAATACATGCTTACTTTCAGGATATTCCAAAAGGCTATTTTAAACATATTCACTGCTAGCCTGTATTGAATTAGGCAGGCTACAGTGGCTCTACCTCGACTAATCCATAAAATAAGTACCCCACTGTGCCATTTCAGAACTGTACTTTTTCCCAGCCACTGTAAATTATATGAAATATCTGGGTCATTAGCAAATGCAGTTTTAAGGAATCTGAATGTGTGGCAGCCTTGCTGCTACCTAGAAAACACTGTCACATGGGAGTGCTCTTTGTATCCTTGTTACATCCAGGCAAATATTTTATTTTCTCTTTAATTATTTCCAGGAAAAGCAGAGAAGAAGGAAGTTGTAACCCTTTTCTCCCTCCATTATGAGAATGGCAGTATCACTTGGTAACACCCTGACACTTTCCTTTCAACATCTCAGTGCCAAAGTTTCTTTTTCTCATGGCTGTAGGTAAGTCCAGAGCATAGTGCACATTATCAAGGTGTGAGCTCTGTCATCATGCACACTGATGTAAATTTGCAGTGATTTCATTAATTTCTGGGTGCAACTCTGAACTGCAACACCACAGCCAGGAGCCTGAACTTCACCCAGACCCCTCAGGAAGACTCTGGGTTGTCAGGCAGTGAAACTACAGCCCTGCTCCTCACAGGAGAAGCTGCTTCTGGAGTGGTTACAACAGAAGGGCTGAGATGAGAGCATGACAACATCAGCTCCTGGGAGACATCTGAGAGCAAGTCAAAATGGAGCATCTACTGCCTGGGCAGCACTTGAGGTTGATGCCTTTAACTTCAGCCCAGAATGGGGATAAATGGAGGTGACAAAAATTAGCAACAAACAACTCCCTATTGCAATAGTTTCTTTTGGCCAGAAACTTTCATTTGTTCACGTGAAATATGTGAACTTGTTTTCAGCTACTTCTGTTCTACATCACTAATAAACCACTGACTTCAAATGAATTACTGGACACTCCCATGAATAATTGATACTGATATTTTACCAGTTCCCTTTCAGGTGTGACACTGCTTCAAGTTGATGAGCAGCAGTTGATCTTACCATGCCAGATCCCTGTGTAAGCACCTGCATGGTCTGCACACCTCCAAAAGGTGATTGCCTGTCTCAGAAAGAAGTCGTAGACATGCTCAGCCTCTTTCACTTGTTGCTGAAAACTGAACGTGGAGTTGAAGTAGAATCCGGCATAATAAAACATCAACTGGCACTATCCTGAAATACACATTCACACAATCCCCTGCCAGAACTGGGGCTTGCTGAACATGTCACTCACAGTGCTCCCAGACACTTGGCTGGTAGTGAAACTCCCTCCCCAGTGAAAGGGAACCAGATGGCGAGCGACTCCTGGCATTTCTCAGAGTAATGTGAAGTGTTTCTTTAGCTGGTGAGCACATGCCATCCCGTCAAGTCGCTTTGGAAACAGCCCTTCATGTCTTTCTTCAGATTTCCACACAAACAGCAAACACCCCATTCAAGAGCAAAGGCCAGGCCCAACGCTGCTGGCTTTCAGCACTGAACCACAAGTCTCAGCTCGGAGTTTCTGTTGTCCTGGAGATAAAGAAGCCTCTCTGAAGGATTTATTTTGTCCTCTGGTCCTGTTACAGCCTCTGAGTGTTCAATTGCTCACCAATGTCCATGGAGAAAGGTTAATTTAAACAACTCAGCTAAATGCCCACAGCCAGATGGGAGGAACAGAGGCCAGAAAGCCAAACTGCCTAAAAGCACAAGTTCCACAACCATTTGTAAGGGCAAGCAGTACTTGACAGCTAATCTGGTCTGCTCTAAATTCAGGAATTTAAAGACATGACTCTGCTCCTGGCTGTGTCAAATTTACATGGCCAAATAATTTCTTCCTTTATTTGAACCACATGTTTTCTAGGGCAAAGCAAAAGCTTGTAAGCAAACTTGCTAGAAGTGTTTCCACAGCCAAAATACCTCACCTAAACAGCCACTCTGAGGCCACTGGCATTGCTGCAGTGGGCATCAAACTGCATGGCAAGAAGAGGATTTTGGTGTGCACGTGCAAGGCACAATGGAATGAGGTACAGTAGTGATGGTGCAGTCTTAGCAAAAGAAAAGCATCAAGATATTAGAAACAGAGGCCTCAAAATCCCACTAAAAATAAAACAGTAAAAAAGTTAACCAGAAAGATTAGAGTTTATTATTTGCACTGTGCAGGTGAGGATTGCTTTGCTTCAACAGAAAGCTGCTGCCTTGCTGCAACATCTTGCCTTGGGGCAGTTTTCAGAGAGTTGTTATCTTTCAGGAATGGTAACATTCGGCATGTTTACTACATGCCACACAAACACAAGCAAAGAAGAAAGAAAAAGGAAGGAGAAAGAAAAAGAAACAGCCAGAAAAGGCTAAATGCCCTACACAGTCCAAGCCACAAGCCCTACTGAAGTCAATATTAAGAATTTATAGACTCCAAACTTTGAATGGCAGTGGCTTGGAGAAGCAGAGAAGAGCTGGAAAGCTGCTTGTGCCCGGCTGGCACAACTGAAGGGACAAATATTCTCTCAGTTCATAAACATAACCCAGGGCTACTGTTGGTAAGAGTCATAATTACTCAGTCCACAGTGCTACCAAATAGGATCCTTCCTGTCACCACACGAACTATGACAACAGAAGGAGCAAATAACTGACACATGAGGGCAAATCCATCTTTCACTTATGAGAATGGAAAAGATCTCTTTTGAATGTAAAGGGAGCCGAGGCGGATCAAGCCCAAGAATTGTAGCATATTCAAAAATATAATTAATTTTCATTGACAGTAAATATGTTCTAATGTGTTAAAGGGAACTGCTCCCTAACAGTGTCTCCTCAGTTTAATTTCATGAGATGTATTCCCACGCAGAACTTATTAGGCTCCTGCAGATGCAAGGTTGAAAGAGTAGATTCTTGCCATCTCCAAACATCAACTGTGATTCATCACACACAAAGCCCATTTTTAATAAGCCTTAAAACCAGACTAGGTCATCTGCAGTGGCTGTTCTACAGTAAATCTGCACTTGCAAAATTGATTCTGTATTTCTCTAGCAAACCTCTTTTGGTGATTTACTAATCCCATTTACTCAACTGACACGTGCTCCCACCCCTGACTACACCAGACACAGGGAAGTAAACCAGAACAAGTTATATTATAACCCTGACAGATAAATAGACAAGATGTAGAGATAAGACTTCTCTGTCCCAGATTTGCAAATATCTTATCAAACACTGCCAGTTACAACTGAACAAAACACAAGGGATGCATTTCTCATCCCTGGCAATCTCTCCCTTGCCTGCCTGGCAAGCCAGCCTGTCCTGAAACCTACACACAACCACTGACAACTGGTACTTCTCTAGTGCTGTCTGTACTGACATTTCCAGTTTCCTCTTTCTCTCCATTTAAATATTTTCCAGCTAATATACTCCAAATCACTCAGAGCTTACGAGATCACCACCTGAATCCTTCTTTGCATCTCACAGAACCCGCTCCCCTGTCACAACCTTAAAGATTTCTAAGACCAAAAAGGATTGTTATGATCATCAGTGTCATCCTGCTGCAAAACAGCCAGTGGAATTTCATCAGTCTTCCTCAGTGCTGCATGAGAAAGCCACTGGTCTGCCTCCAGATAAACACAGCAGTGCAAGAAGCAATTTGGATGCAGTGTATCTGGCAGTAGTAAGGATTTAAAAATATTTCTATTAGTTTATATAAAATTATACAACTTACCAAGAGACAAATAAAACCAGAAATCAAAGAACTCGTTACTGTTGCTCATTTCTCCTTCTTATTTTGCTGGTTAAAACAAGAAACTCCATCTTCTCATTAAGAAAATGTTTAACAGACCTGTGACTATCTGTAAGTAATAAGCCTTCTGTCTCCTGGTTTCCTGATTTAATTCACAAGCTGTGTTTCATTAAGAGTGGTAAGCCAGAAATAAGTAATTTGCTCCAACAATTACTGTGAATTCACTCTGGTTTTGCTGCCTCTTTGGCATCCCTTTATAAACCACCGTTTCGTGGGCTCCTCACACTAATTTGTTTTATTGCAGTTTAAAAGGCTGTTTGATACTGGTTTTCTGAACCCTATCCCAGTCCCAACTCCACTCCTCCTTCCTGGCACCCAAAATTGCTGGGGGGTATTGAAGAGTTAAGTGCAGTATCCCGAGAGTTCTCCACGGGAAAGCATTTCTTGCTGTTTAATTTCGCTGGAGCTGCAGCCCTGGATAGAACCACTGACGGGAACCGTTTCAAACCAAGCGCACGTCGTTGCCCTCATTGACTCTGGCCCGAATCCCACTCCCATTTTACACTGATGTCACGATGTTCAGTGGTCCCACTGACGCAACCGCTCCGAGACCAGTGGCGCGACTCCAGATTTACGCTGTGTCACTGGAGGGAGGGATGGATGGAGCCCTCGCTTCCAACCCATCACCTGCAGCTTTTGGGGTGCCCGGACAGTGCTTCCCTGCCTGTCCAGACCTGGCTCTGCTCTCAGTACCCCAACGGAGCCGGGCACCCCGGTGCGGGCTCAGCTCAGCCAGGACGGAGAAAAAACACAATAAACGCAACCCCCGAAAGGCACCGCGACCTCCCAGCACCCGGACAGGTCCCTGCACCCCAGGGGACCGCGACCGAGTCAGCCCGGGGGTCTGGGCCGCCCCGAGGGACCGGGGATGCTCTGGGACCCCCCGAGGGATGGAGGGAGCCGCGATGTCTTTAGGGAGGACTCCGCGGGAAAGGCGGAGGGCGGCCGGGGAGAAATGGGGTCCAGGCTGCCATGGGGAGGGCTGTGGGACCCACCGAGGGACGGGTCCCCGAAAGGAGCGGGTCTAGGCTGCCCTGAGAGGGGCGGTGCGGGCAGGTGGGTGACGGGGCGGTCCGGGCGGGGTCCGGCCGCGAACAGCAGGTGAAAGTTGCGGGGGGCTCGGGGGGTCGCCCCGCTCACCTCATCCCCTTGGCCGAACTGCAGCCCCAGGGCCACGAAGTGCTCCACGCGGATGAACCCGTCCGCATCCTCGTCGCACACGTCGAAAACCTCCTTGAGCTTCCGCAGGAACCGCAGCAGGCTGGCCGGCTCCATCGCGGGCATCAGCGGGAGGCGGGCGGCGCGGCCGCGGCCGCAGCAGCCATGATCGCCCGCGCCTTCAGCGGGTGCGTGACATCAGCGCCGGGGAGCGGGGCGGGAGGGACGGCGAGGAGGAGGAGGAGGAGGAAGGGATGGAGAGAGGGAGGAATGGAGGAGAGCGGAGGGAGGACGCGAGAGCCGGCGGAGGGAGGGAGGGACGGGAGAACAATAGGGCAGAGCCGGAGGATGGAGAGCGAGGGAGGGAGGGGGGCCCGCGCTCGGCGCGCGCCGCCAGGGGGCGGAGAGGAGCCGGCGGGAGCGGGGAAGGGAAATCCAGGGAATGGGCAGGGACAGAGCGGGCAGGGACTGAGGGGGCAGGGGGGGCACAGACCGCGGGCACAGACCGCCGGCAGGCCCGGCACCCCCCGGCTCCCCGTCAGGCTTCGTGCCTCCTTCTCTTCCCCAGGGCTGAGAAAGTTGGGGCTGTTCATCCTGGAGAAGCGAAGGTTCCCTGGAGACCACGCAGCCCTGCCAGCATCAAAGGAAGCTGCAGACTGTGCACCAGGAACGATGGTGATAGGACAAGGGGGAACGGGTACAAATTGAAAGGAGATTTAGGTTGGCTATACGGAAGAAATTCTTTACTGTGAGGGTGGTGAGACGCTGGCACAGGTTGCACAGGGAGGCTGTGGATGCTCCAACCCTGGCAGTGTTGGAAGCCAGGCTGGATAAGGCCTTGAGCAACCTAGTGGTAGATGCCCATGGCAGCAGGTGTTGGGACTAGATGATATTTAAAGTCCATTCCAACCCGTTTACATTCTATGATTCTATGACAAACCCATTTGCAACCCCTTCACTGCTCCACATATCAGTCTGACATCCCAAATAAAACACTGGTCACACTACAATATTTTTTCTGAGGAAAAGCCATTGATCCTGTTCTGAACAGGCCCAGGCCAGGGGAAGAAAAGCTGAGTGTAGAGAGTTAAGGGGCAATTAAGGAAAAGCAGGACGGGCAGAGGTTCCCACGCTCTGCCGCGCTCAAGCGAGAAGGCAGAGCCAGGCAAAGGAACTCCTCGTGGCAGGGCATGGCTGGGAACAGCCACTGTCCACCCACACTTTAATGAGACAGAGCTGCTAACAAAGGGATGTCCCTGCCTTTGCAGGAGTCCTCATTAAAGCCTCCTACAACTGCTGTGCTCCATGGCTGGGTTTTAATTTGATCTCTCTGCTCTGTCTCTTTTCTCTTGTGTGGATTTTTGGACTACTTTTTAAGCCCACAGCTGTGAGCCGCCAGAGGGGAGACCAGGAATGGTTCTGGTTTCTGCATTGTGCCTCAGACAAGGAATGATGGGTCAGCCTCTGGCTAGGAAGGAGCACTGGCACAGCAAGGCTCAGGTCCTTATTGCCTCTGCCAGCACTTCTTTCCCGCTGTGGTTGCTGAGCACAGGTGACCATCCATCAGTGAGTGACGTTCTGGAGGTGATTGATGAAGCTGTCCAACTAAAATGACCATGTAAGTGCAGCAGGTTTGGAATCCAGACAGTATCCATTCATTTGCTTTCTTCAGTAAGAGAGGTCCATATGGCCCTTAGCAACCCTGAAAATCCTATGATTAGAGCAAGCTGGTCAAATTAATCTCTTTTCTAGGAACCAATAGGAGTGTTCTCAGGAAGTTGTATTTCTTTGAACAGAGTCTCTCATTCCTTTTATGTGCAAATTCAGGGTTAGGGAAGAGGCTGGCTTGACTGTAAGTCAGCTGTCAGTCACAACACAGTGACAGCACACACTGCAGTAGCAATACAGCTCCCCACGTATTCACCCTCTGGCACAGACATATAGAGCTGGTTCCAGAGCCTCTGCCACCTTTACCTTCCTTTAGTTTTACAAAAAATACTGAAGAGTTCTCCTTTCCCTCACTGATGTACTAAAGGGTCTTCCCAGACTGGGAAAAAAAAAAATCAAAGTGCAGAGATCAGATATGAGCCTTGGGAAGCAAAGAATTTATGGAGAGATGTGAGGAGATCTGAAAGAGAAAAGGGAAGCAAAATATTTGATCAGCAAACTTCTCTGAAGTTGTCTAGTTAGAGCAGGATTCTTAAGATGTGGGGATGTTCAGCTTTTATCTCGGAAAAAAGGAACCCTTGAACTCATCTTCAGGTTACGTGAGGACTGAGCTCAGCACACCCCTTGGGGGCACCTATTCAAAAATCTGTGAGCTGGTGCCCCTTGGAGTTGTGGAATCAGTTACTGTCAGTCTGTCTGCTCTGAAGTGGAGTTCAGCCTCTTCAAAGCCTCAAAGCACATCTGTGTCATTGTCCCACTTTGCTGAAATGTCTGAGTGACTCCTTGCACCATCTGACTCACTTCTCTGTGTGCAGGTGGGCAGCTGTGCAGTTCCAGACTGGGAAGTGGAGTTACAATAAGTACTGTGGTGGGAAAAAAAAGGAATACTTATTCCTGTTTGCCTTGACCATGGGAGGAATTCCCACACCTTGAAGGGGTTGCACTCAGTTTCATGAAATCCAGTTAATTTCCACTGATTCTCTCTCTTCCTGGAGAAGGAACTTAGTCTAGATATGCAAGTAAGGAGCAACACAGATTTAGACCCAAACTGTCAGTATTAAAATCTGTATCATTCTTGCATTAATTTGGTGGGGAGGTGGAAGAACGAAAGCTCCAGGTTGAGACACTACGGTTTGGGGAGTTAGCCCTGAAGTCTGAGAACTGCCACAGACAGGCTGAGTGCCAGCAAGCACTGGAATCAAGCTGATAAGAGAGCTGAAGAGGCTGTAGAAGCTGTCATTGCAGGCAGCTGAATATTTTGAGCAAATATCTGACAGCTGGGAGATGATTTGACAGCACTGAACACAGGAGAATTGGGATGTGAGGTGTTGTCAGGAAAGGTCTGGGATCTGAAAGCTGGGGGTGCTCCAGGGGTGCTAAAGTCAGGACAGGGAGACAAACACGTGTCACCCACTTGCTGGGCAACTGCACTGCCAAGGTAGAGTTTCTGTAAGGCTGGATCAAGAAGGTCAGTTTTTATTCCCAGTGGATGGAGCTGGCATTACTCCTTGCTGATCTCTGCTTCTCCAGGCCTAGGGAGGACCTGTCTGCTGGTACCAGTGGGCTGTTTTTCCCTACTGGTGTATCAAAATGTTTAATCAGAAATGTTTGGCAACTTCTCCATTTGACTCATGCACTATGTGAAATAAATATTTTGCATCCTGCCAATCTAGCTTCCTGAATTTGAAATATGACTAGTGGAGGTGATTCCATATTTGCCTGTTAAGAATAAATAGTTTAAGAGGAAATATTTCATTGAATACCACAGGCCATGGCTGTCATTTGCAGGATTTCTTTACAATCAGCTGCTTTTCCATCAATGTCACTTCCATTTACATAGAAAATTGTAATCTAGTGTCAGAAACAATGCCTAAAGAGTGCATTCCCCAGGGCTGATGACCTTATCTACAATTCTGGTTGTGTGCCAGAATATCACAGCAACATTTTGATACCCACCCTCTCAGAACAATTTCTCTTTATACTATATATACACCATATAGCCCTCATGGAATATTTGGCTTCTAATAATCTTACTGTATTTTGAATCAAATCTTGTTTCCCATTGATTGATTGATTAACAACATAACAGATGTGCTTTATTAGTTGGGTATTCTCTTTAAGTGTCACAAACAACAGGTAACAGGCAGCAAGAATTAGCTTATAAACAGTCTTGCCCCTGAGAACTTAAAAATATTACTTAGGAGGCAATGGAGTTTTCTCAGACTAGCTTAATTAGGTATGGCACAGAAGATACTTGATTTTTTTTTTAGTGCCTTTTCTCTAATCTTTTTTTTTTCTATGATAAAAAGTTAAACAACAAAACAAAACTTAGAAATTTTGGGGAAATGTTTCTATAAGCAAGGATCTTCCTTTGAAATGTTCTAGGTGCTAAAGGACCTCACCTCATAAAAGTTTTAGTGGTTTAATTTTACACAGTCTGAATGCTCTTGCTCTATTTCAACAGAAATCCTACCAGATTATGAATTAGGCATGGCCATAACTCTGCTAGATGAGCCAAACTGCACTTACCTCAAACACATTAATGCCTTATTTGTTTCCTTTACAACACATGTACTACCCTCAGAGACATTGGTCAGGAAGTTTTAAGGATAGGCAGGGAATGCTCCACTTGAAAAACAGTATCCCTTGGTACAAATCACAACCTCAAATGGTGTGTGCAGGTGAAAGCAGCCAAATTCAGCTGTTATTTGCAACTATAAAGCCTTGTTGTAGTCGGGATTGTGCTCACTGAGACCAAACTATCTGTTCTCCCGAAGTTATTGCTAAAATTAAATAATCCCCTGCCCCGGTTCACACAGAACCGATTCCCTGTGAATTCACAGGATCGAACGCGTGTTTCCAGGGTCGGCACCAGGAGCTCGGATGCCAAGGCCAGCGTGTTCCCATGGCATTTGCAGGTCTCCTTACTCCACCGAGTGGCCGGTCATCCCACTGCACGCCTGTCCCAGCCCAGGGAATCCACGGCTGGCGAGGTGAAGCAAGAAAAACAATACACAAAACAGAGGTGAATGAATAGTACGGGATAGCGCCTGCTTTCTCCCTCTTCCAACGAGTCCCACAGTCCTCCAAATGCCCTGGGGCCAAACCTCTCTTTGGCACATCCCAGAAGCCTCCCTGCTGCCTTAGGGAAGGGACAGCACCTCTCCACTCTTCTCTTGATGAGCTCTAAGCAGTTGGGCAGAATTACATTGCCCTCAGATTACAACATGCAAGGGCATCTGGCTACCTCTTGAAAGCAATGGAATATTTAAAACTCCAAAAGCCAGTGTAGTAGCTACAGCCAAGCTATTTTCAACTTCTACCCCCAAAAGTACTGTCGAGTGACACACAGACATTCCTCTCTGGATCTAAGCAAACCACATTAACAGACCTAAGCCACAAATTCTTGGAGACCATTTTTGCCTTTTTTCCCTTCCTCCATTTATTAAAAAATAAATGATTCATCTAGAAAATCACCTAGCAGCTGTAACAGACTGAGGATGCACCAGACAGTGTATTTTCTTTAGCCTAACTCACCTATAACACAGCATATGAACTGTTCAAAGTTCTCTCTCACTGCTTCAAATAAAGTTTCTACAATTTCATTTATTTTGTCCTATCCAAGATGGACTACACAATATCTGAATAAACACATTCCATCTGCAGTTTTACTACAGCTGACTACAGGAATGTAATTCCCAGATACTGCTGTATTTAGCAAGGAGAAGTAGGACAGAATAATAAAATTAGAACATGATATACCACACTGATGCTAATGCCAAAGAGTGATCACTTGTTGTGTCTCCAAACAGACTGTGTGAGATGAGTCCCAACTGGCTGAGTAGTGGAAGATAAAGGATAGAACAAAAATATTTATACAGGAGAATGTAGGTGCAGCATCACTGTCACCATCCATGGACCAAGTTGTCTGTGGGGCTAATGGTGCTGAACAGGCTGTTTCAAAGACACATTGCAACCAGCTTGTACAGAAACAGCCCTGAAAAGGACACTTTGGGAACAGAGAAGCAATTAGAAAAGCACCTTAACCAAGCTGGTTCTAGCAGCCTTTATAATTGCCTTTGAAAATGACTGTGGTAGGCATTATCAAATCTACTGACTGCAGCTTGCAGATGGAATTATTCCAGCTGTCTCTTAGGCTTGGATGATTCACAGCATTTTAAAACTGCCACAGCCCTATTCAGAACAGTATCTACCTATAAACCCACTGCATTAGGCCATTCATACTAACACACCTCTAGTCCTGCAGGTATATCCAACATAGTTCCCTCCTACCTCAATCACCAATCACAAAGAAAAAAAATCCCCCCCAAGCAGTGACCAAATGACATTTGTTCCTCCATAAGAGCTAAAACTGCTCTTTAACTACCAAATCTGTTATACAGCAAATACCAAAACCAGGTTCAGAGAAAGCCTGTGAGGGTGAACTCTGCTCTATTCAAATTCTTACTGTTCCTTCATTGCTGTGGGCCAGATGAATTACTGCTTTCCTGAATCCCTCCTGGAAAAACCATTAATATATCCGAGATTTCAGCACTGACACACACAGATTGTGCTGCCATACATCAGAATATTTACAGGATAAGAGACACAACGTGATAGTGAAGAAGTGCTCTGAGATCCACCTTGCCTCTGTACACAGACATTCTCCTTCTGTTGTGGCTTTGAAAGAAACTTCTGGATTTCTTTCTCTGTCTTAAAAAAGGTAGATTGTTATAGAAAGCCAAAACTGCTCTTGTTGAAGCAGCAGTGGTGAATTATTGATTTTTAATGCAGATTTGTTTCTATGAAAATTATCTTCAACTGATGGTGAGCAAAATAAGTCAGTGGCTGTCAGGCTACCTATGCAGTCAAAGCCTGCAGCTGCAGAGGATGAAATACAAGTGTTGGGCTGTTTTCTCTTGACTGACCCAGCATCTGCAAAAAATCTTATTAATATTTAGAACGACTCACTCTAATGGATTTGCCAAGTGACATTTCCCTTATCTGGAAATGACAGACTGCATGAAATCCAAATGGACAAAGTATGTCACTGCTAATCAGATACACACAGCAGGACTTGAACTCCTTTCAAAGCAACTCATTTCTTACAGCGTCTGCTGGACAGGTGACCTACCTTTGTGATGATCTAGAGCTGTGACACACCAGTGACAAAGCCTCTGGTGAGATAAAAGGAATCCTCCTTGATATTAAAGGGTATTTGCTTTTTTGCTGTTTGCATTTGAATGGACACTATTTAAAGGCCTGTCTCCATGGGCAAGTATTTTTATTCTAATAAGTTTAGATCTGGCATAGCCCCTAAAATCAACAAATCTCTAACACCAGCCTTGTAGAAACCATCCTTTCTCCTCATAACCCGTCTCTCTGCCAACTGAAAGACCTGCAGAAGCTGAAACAAAGCAGGACAAGAAGCAGATGTCTCAGGCCTATGGCTGAGCACAAGCTCTAGGCAACGTGAATCAATGTCCCACTTGATAAAGAAATGTAAGAGCAGCACTCAGTTGGCTTTCTGGAGAGACCATCTCAATTCTTTTCCTCTAGCAAGCCCTATAGTATTATTGTTTAGGCATAATGCAAAATATTGTATATAAGAGGATTGAGGACTACAAGCCAATTCAAACTGCTGCCATGGTTTAACCCCAGCCAGCAAACAAGCACCACAAAGCTGTTCCTGAGAGAATCTGAAGGGTAAAAGTGAGAAAACTCACGTGTTGAGATAAAGGCAGTTTAATAGGAAAGCAAATGCTGCACACACAAGCAAATCAAAACAAGGAATTCATTCAGCACTTCCCATGGGCAGGCAGGTGTTCATCCATCCCAGGAAAGCAGGGCTCCATCACATGTAGCAGTTACTTGGGAAGAAACACCATCATTCCAAATGTCCCCCCTTCCTTCTTCTTCCCCCAGCTTTCCCTGCTGAGCCTGGCACCACATGGTCTGGGATATCCCCTGGGTCACTTGGGGTCAGCTGTCCTGGCTGTGTCCCCTCCCAGCTCCTTGTGCCCCTCAGCCTTTGTGCTGGGTGAGGAGCAGAAGAGGCCTTGATGCTGTGACAACACTGCTCAGTGACAGCTAAAACATCCCTGTGTTATCAACACCATCCCCAGCACAAATCCAAACACAGCACAGACTATCTACTGTGACGAAAACGAACTCTATCCCAGCTCAAACCAGCACACTGCCCAGGCTCAAACATACTGATTTGCTTGGCAAGTTACTTAAAAATATTCCGAGAATGCAGATATTCACACTTACACACTTCCAGTACCCTCCTCTTGTTCATCTAAAAGCCAAAACAGAAAAGATGTGATTCTCAAGCAATGATATCAATGTGATGCTGAACAGAGATGAATTAGACCTATTTATTCCAACAAATGTTTAAAAAAATAAATCTGGATTTGCATTGCTAAAGTTCTCTAGAATACAGTTCAAGGAGAGAACACAAAAAAGGAAAGCACTTATTAGGTGCCAATACTGCAGCTGCTGGGTGACTGCATATGTGTTTACACAGCATTATGCCTCAGTCCTTGCTGAGCCAATGCTATCAGGCATTTCATGACAGTTTCAGTTGCTGAAGTAATTGTAGGGCTGCTATTTATTTAGGATTCTGACAGCTGGAATGAGCTGTTGTGCCTCCTATCAGACACCAATAAACAGCAGCCGCTTTGAGCTCCCTAGCAGAAGTCAAATGATGTCTGACCAAGTCTCTTCTTAACTAGTATATAAAAAAAAATGTTGTTTCAAAATAATAGGTCTCTGCAAGACTTAAAAAAAAAAATCTTTAAAAAATATAGATCAAGATTTTGTATACCCTTCTTTTAAACACTGCTATTATCTCTCAGAACTATGCTATTATTGTTCATATAATGCTCCTTTCTACTCTCCAGGCTAAACCCAGAAGGTTTAAGTGGCTTCTGTCCATTAGGACTCTTTCTTGTACAAGAAGAGGGTATTAACAGGGCTCCTGCTTCCAGGAAAGCAGGAATTCCTGCTGGATGTGCTTTAGGGCTTAAGGCTAAAGGCAAAGTTTGAGTAATAGTTATTAAAGAGAATGAAAACAAGAAACAAATGGCCACATGAGAAAGGTCAAACCCTCCTTTGGGGGGTGTTTTTCTCTCTCCATAACACAGGAAGCCTGAAGAATCCTGGATCCTAACTCAGGCCCCCCAGCAAGATGAGATGGATTGTGATTCCTCTGGGGCAGGTCCTCTATCCTGTTGTCTCCATATGTTCAGCTTGTAATCCAGCCAGGTGACTCAAGCAGAGGCCTCAGGACAAAGGAGGGAACATTCCACGGCCTCCTGAAGCAGATCAGCTCTCAGAGAGGAACACAAAGCAAATCTATCAGGGGTCAAATCAGTTTTAGTCTTGGTGTGTGAACAGAGAAGGGAGCATTCAGGGAGGGGCAAGAGCACAAAATCCTTCCAAGTCAAAGGATCAGAGTTAGTTCTTTATGACAGTGGACTTTCCTCTGATAGAGTCGTTTTTGAACAGTATTAAGGCAGCAAATCACAGCTTAAAAATTCAAAAGCAACAACTCATTCAAGGAAAAGAATGCCTTTCCATGAGTGCTTGTGCACTTTATCACGAGATCAGAGAGGTTGTGTGTCCAAACAGCCATTGCTCCTTCTTCGGCTCTGGATTCTGGACTCACTCCTCAGGAGCCCTGGGGCTGGGCAGGAAGCCAGGCCAGCTGGGCTCCCCTTCCCTAGAGCTGCTGCTGGGTCACCATCCTGAGCATTTTCAGTGCCATCTCCCCTTGGTCAGAAGGTACCTGGCACAGAGATAAGCACAGGATAAGCAGCTGCTCTAAGGAAGCAGAGAGCAGGCACAAACCTTCTGCAGTTTCCTTGCTGATAATGGTGCCCCTCTCCCCAAGAAGGTCATTATTTACCATGTGCCCAGCCTTGAGAATCCAGAAGAAAGCAAAGTTCTCGTAGGCCTTGTAGAAAGCAGCTGTCTGGGTGGATTCTGGACACACATACAGTGCCTTCCACCTTTTCTGGCTGAACTGGTCCAAACTGGGCCATTTCAGTTTCCGGATCCATGCTTCCTGGCCTGCAGGAGATAAGAGATATATTTGATTACAGATACTGACACAACAACTTGGGAGTCCAGTTCAGCTGGATGCCCACTGTACGAGGTCTCAATACAGCAGAGTGAGCACAAAGTCTCTGTGTGCTCAGGTTCTAAAACCAATTTTGCTATGCCTAGGAGAATAATCAAGGCTGGTTCAGGACAGGCTGAAACAAATCAGTGGAGGGAGAAGGGGAAAGCAAACACTGAAGGTGTGTATGAAATGGACTTATGACTGCACAAGGTAAACACGTGCCTCTTGGAGGCTCTGCTGCCCCAGAAATTCCAACATTATTTTGTTTTACTCCTCAAACACCTGAATGTCCTGTGGTGGAGAAGGATCAGCCACACCAAGCCCCCACCTTGGAAATCAAGAGACACTGCTTCTCTGTTTGTTACACACTCACTGAGAAGAGCCTGGAAAGGTTGTTTGCAGGTGCTGCTAGAGAAGGTGGTCAAGACAGAAAAAAGACGAATTCCAGGACACCAAGGGTGCCAAACCTTTAGCCCATCTCTGAACGACTGGAAGAATTTACATCTTAACTGCAGCTCCATTTTAGCTCAAAATATGATAAACTGGAGCACCACTAACTGCTAATCTGTTTTGGTGGCCTAAATACTGTTTCCTGGATTTATTAATTGCTGTATTGTTCATGAAGGGCATCTGAATACCTAAGTGGGCAGAGACAGACAAAGAATAAAGCCTTTCACAACACAGGAAGGTGTTTGGTGGTCTGTGATTGCAGAGCATTTAACTCAAAAGAAAAGGTGAGTGGAAGGGAGCAGGGTAGTCTTGTAGCAGGAAGCACTTCAGGAGCACTTGGCCTCCCTCCCAAACTGCCACTGGACCAAATCTGCATCTTGCAAGCAGTGAGGGACAAACAAAGCCCAAGATGTGCAGGAGCCTACATGTTACTGAGGGCAGGTGTGATCACTCTTCAACTGCATCTCCCTCATTAATTACCAACATCCTTCATTTATGAACAAGCACACACACAAACACACAGATATATTCATCTATCAGAAGAGTTAAGTGAATTATTGGATTCACTGAAACAAGCAATTACTAATGTTTCAGATCCATTTCTCAGTAGCATAATGGAGGTAAAGGATTTCCCTCTCTCAGAGGGATACAAGCAAAACATACTAAAAGCTGCTCATTTATGACTGTAGTATTTAAGCATTGCCAGTTAGAAGATTTGCATAGGAGACTGGAGAAATCCAGGTACCAATATCCTGGCAACTTCACAGTCTACTCATCACTCATACTTCTGTTCCCAACCCCAGCCAAGAAGTTCCTTACCCATGGTGTCAACAATGAGATCCAGCTGCCCATTATAGACTGTAACATTAACGTTGGCTGCCAAAAGCTGATCAACAACATCAATGACAGGTTTCATGAAGTCCTCAGCCATGTTCTCAAAGACCTGTCTGGACTGACCTGGTTGGAACCGGAAAGACAAATTTTAACTGGTCCTCAAAGGTTGTTATCCCCAAGCTGGTAGAGAAGCACGGGCTAAAGGTTCTGAAATGCAGTTCACAGCAGCATAAAAACCAGTCCTAGCCCAAAGTGGCAGCCAGTAATTTATCAGTCTGAGGAACCAGAGGGGACCAGAAAGCAGCCAGGCTCCCACTGGAGCTCACAGACAGCACTGTAGCTCCTGGCTCCTATTTACACACACAAGGTGCTGGCATCCATCAGTCCTTTAAGCCTTCCTTTCTGTTTTACACCCTCTCCTCCACACAATGCATGATACCAGACTTCTGGCAGAGAAAAACTGACGGCAATTTCAGTAAGACTGCATGAAAGACAGAAACCAACTGCTGAGATACAGAGGATCTTCTGCCTCCCTCCCCTTGTACTTTTAGTTACTTGGCTAAAGACAGATACAAGCAGCAGAATTGGAACCAGAACCACATCTGCCCTATGACATCTTCATTTCTGAGAATAAGTCCCCTTCTTAGCCCCCAAGGATAATGACAATGGAATGTGACCAATTGCTAGAGCATCTTCCTACAGGCTGCAATACTCTGAACAGCAGTGATGGACTCATTAGGTGCACAGGAACGTACCTCCCCATTTCACACAGTCAGGAATAATCTTCAGCTTCTTTCTAATGGGGCCATTCATCAGTTCATCCAGGCTGGCCTGGTGCATATTTCTGACATGGCGCCGGTAAAGTCGCACTGGAAAAAGAGAGAACCCTTTGATCAGTGGCACATCTAAGACAGTCACCCTGCACAGATAATTTTCAGTGCCACAGTCATGGCCAACAAACCCTGCTCTAATGAAAGTGCAACACCACAGAGAGAGATTTGCTTCTGTTTATTAGAAACCACTGAACTCTACCCTTATTTAGGTCAGGGGATGATGTGGGAGGAACCCAACCATCCATGTCTACTTTTGGCTAACACAGCGTTTTTTCAGGAGCTCGGCTTCTGCTTTAGCCACTTGGTACAGACAGGGCTTCTCAAATGACCAGTTATTTTTGAGCTGCAATGTTTTACTTTTGGGAGTTAACTTCACCTTCCCTGATGAAGCCAAGAGAAAGAGAGAAAGAGCCTGAAAGAAACTCTACACGTGTGTTTTTCACACTGATGCTCAAATATCATGGAGCAAAAGAGTCTAATCAGACTATTTATGCTGATGAGACATTTCTGTGCCCTAGCTTGAAGACAGAAATGAAAGACAACAAGAGGAAGTAACTTAAAGGTCATAAAATGTGTTGCAATTATACTGAGTGCTTCCTTGCTGTAATTTGTGCAGGATGTACAGGTGGAGTAATCCATAGGGTTGTTCCACATTCCTATCTGTCTCTATTTATGCAAGAGCAAACAAGTTCTGCTCAGGAGAATATCAACATCCATTTTAAGGATGTGCTAAATTGAGGCTCTTTCCACTATCAGAGCTGAAGGTATGAATGCAAACATAGGGCCTCAGAAGCTTAAGTATTTAAATACAACTTACTGAGATAGAGATTTTCTTGTTCATCTGATTTCACTTCTGGAACCTCCTTAGTCATGATGTTATAGAAGTTAACATTGTCTGTGTTCTGAAAACACAAGATAATTTCAGAAACACTAACAAAACCATTTCTCAGATATGAAGAACAGACTATTATGAAAAAAAAGAGGTAAGTGAATCCTAAATAAAGGACCCTGTGACCTGCCACTTTACCAGCACTTCAGGAAGATACTTATGGAAAAACTCAGGTCCTACATTTGCTTTGAGAAGTGAGGAAGGGATTCCTCAAGCCTGTGTTGCTCACTCATGGGTTGTGCCAGAGATACCATTTACTCCTCCAAAACAGATGTGAAGCTACAGGAAGCCTTACACCCCACAAATGACTGTGGATTCTCATTACTCATTCCAGAGAGCTGCAGGGCCAGGTGATGCTTTCAGATGGGCTCTGCTGCCACATCTAGTCTGGCCTGGTGCTGCCTCAACATCCTTCCAACCTACAGCCCTCAAATTCTTCCTTAAGAACGTGGTGGTAGGTATGAGTTGCTGGCATCTGGATGTGTCCAAGGATTGTAGAATGGCTGTGTTTGGTGCACAGCAAACAAACAGCTCCTTTACAGCAGCACTGGGATAAAATAAATACTGGCAAAAATGACTGGGCAGGAGAATTCCTGCCAACCCAGTGCTCATAGAAAGGATAACCCAAAATCATGTGCCTCCCCAGGCACCAGTTACTCATGTTGGTCAAAGATCTCACCTCTTCAATGACACTTTCAGCCTTGCCCCAGAGCTCAGTGGCCAGCCCATACTGATTTTTATTTATTGCATCCATTATTTCTTTGGCAACAGCAGTCACCTCTGCTAGACCGTTATCATCAAGGAGAGACTGCAAAGCAAACACAGGGGAGGACAGCTTTAATTGTGATTTCACATTCATTTATTGCTAACAGCCTCCACGCTTTCGAGGTTCTCTTCTGGGTAAGAGGTAACCTTCAAATTCAACATTCATTTACACTGTATGGCAGCACAAGTGATCAGGTGAGGACCAAGAGTTTAAGAAGGTACTTACAGTGCTGTAAAGGTAGGGCCCCCAAGATAGCACAGAGTCTAAAGAAACAGAACAGATTTCAAACATGGAACTTTCTGACGTGTGATTTAACTTACTTTCCTTTTATTGTGGCAACACTGACCATGACAAAAATTTATGGAGATGAATTAATCAGTAAAAAAGTACTGTCAGCTCAGTTTAGCCCTAAGGTTATTACCACAGAGCGGGTTCTTGACAAATCCTGCAACATCATTAACCCCCTAAAGCATTAATCAATGAAATCTATTCACTTAAGGCAGGGCATTTTTGACTTTAGGTACTCATGGAATGATTAAAGGAACCGACAAAACAAAACAACAACAAATCACCCACAGTCTGAGGATTTTAAACATACCCAAGGGAGAAATCCACGAGTCTCCAAGAGCAGTCCCCATAAAATTGCACTTTATGGTCCCTTTTTGAACAGCCTGAGTAAATAACAGGAAAAACAAAACCAAACAAACCCGCAACTTTTAGTTATAGATTCATGACTCCAGAATCAGTTTTCTTTAAGTGAAAAAGATAAGTACCATTGGGAATTGGGCAACAGGGACAGTGTATTCCAGAAAATATAAGAACTTGTAGAAGACTACATTTTAAGTGAGAAGCAAACTACATCCTCCAACTACTTACCCTGTGCAGCTCTAAAGCAATGCCAGCAGCCATTTTACCTCCATAAGATTCAGAAAATATGTAGAATGGGATGGTCTGGGGAGAGAAAAGCCACACAAGGAACTTGTGGGGCAGAGGGCAGAAGATACCTCCAACCACAGCCCACAGAAGCCAGGCACTGGCTGTTCACCTCTGACTGCCAAACACTCAGTATTTTTCTTATGCTTCTCAGATCACTCAACAGACAACAATCCACCCAAATGCTAATCTAACTAACCCCAAATTCGAGATACAACTTCTGAATCGTGGGGAATAAGAGGCAGTGATTATACTTGCACTGAGTCCCACCAACCCCCACCTAGCAGCAAACACTGCCCATCTGGAAATATGTTCACTAATTCTTTTTGAGTTCTATTTAAAAGCAAAGAAAAAGCAAATGCTAAATGAGAATTCAATTCACTTACCTGGAATTCTGTTCTACATGAGAAGAATTCTCCAAGGAAAACCATCATATCAGAAACTACCATGGAAAGGTTTTTGGCAAACAAGCTACAATCATCCACATAACTGAATCCAGTGCCCACAGGATTGTCCACAAACAAGATACTGGCTGCCTGCAACTGTACAAGCAGAAAGAAGGTTTGTATGAAACCACAGCTCAGCCCCGGCAAAAAACTTAAGTTTTGATGGCACAAATGATTAACTGAGGCAGCAAATCTCTGGAGCTGAAAGAACTTGCAGAAAAATTAGTTGAAAGACCAAAAGAGAGAAATTGTGTAGGTGACACTTGTCTGTCAGAATGTAAAACAAAGAAAAAGGTTTCCTTCTACAGCAAAGTCTTCTCTTTTGGGTTGCTGGGATTTTGTGAGATTGTTGTAGTAAATAATATCGTTGTATAGTTACAACTGTAAAAATAAAATCAGATCAGCACAGAGCGCTTTTATGGCTCAAAGCAGCAAAGCTCACCAATACAGAAGTACAACATAAGGTCTTTTAATTTGCCCAATCTGCAACAAGAAATGCACCCAAAAAAACCCAGTTATCCAGGGGCAGGTCACCCACATGGTCTAGGGAACTCCAAAGTACTACAGACTATTTGTAGCTCAGAGCACAAATACATTTCATTAATTGAAGTTCCACCTTCATAGGCAGCTGTAATTTGTTTTCCCTTGAAGGCCACACTGGACCTGTAATTACAAGCCATACATTTTACACTGCCATCCATCCAGAAAAAGCTCTATGACTGCACACAATGAAGCTGTGATCTGAAATAACACTTTCTACAATTTGCCTGCTCTCTGCTTCCCAGATAACTGCATTTCACAAATTCATGGAAGCCCAGACATATTGCAGCAAATCTAATTATTAGGTGCAGTCTTCAGCTCTAAACAAGGTTACTCCTATGAGCTAATTTATTAACCACACTATTTCAAAATGAAATATTATAGTTCTACTGAACTTTACATGAAAACTGTACTGTGTGTTTTTGCATAGCTTGCTTACACAAGCAAACAAACATTTGCAATCAATAATAGAAGCTTAACACTCTACTGTACCCAGGTTGTATTTCTTGGTTTCATTTCTTTGTCTAATGGACCGATCTCTTCAAAGTTCCCAAATCCACAACCTGAAGATCCTGGACCTCCCTGTGGGGAAAAAACAAACGACAAAGAAGTTAAAAGGCAGCATGCCACACGACAGATAGGAGAAAAGTAAAAGTGAGCCAGAAAGTAGAACTACAGACTGTAAATTTTAAAAAATGGCTTTTGCACTACACGTTAATTTGCAGAGCAGGCTCTCTTCCTCATCTTTCATTATGTGCACACATTCCATTTCTGAAAGCAAGAATTAACCAGAGAAGCAGTCACTTGGGAGATCATCTGATGAGCTGCATGCTAAGTGGGCAGTTTCAAAACCTTGTTCCCTGAATAACGAATGCAGAAGTTAGTGACCTGCAGGGTCACTAGTCATTAGTTTAACCAGCATGTACATTTCAGCCTGTGCATTTCACCCTGATGAAATAACCCAGAAAGAAAAAGACCAAATCCTCAAAGTGACTATATTCAACATTAACTTCTGAAATGTACTGCTGGAGGTGACTGTGGAGAACACGCTGCCTTTATCAAACTGGGATAGTATGAGACCAATCCATAAACAGAGGCTCTCTTGTTTCCATTTTAAATCTCTGATTATTTTATCTACTCTCTCTCTCTCTGAACATTGTTTAGACTGCAAGCTCTCCAGGAAAGGAGCTGTGACACTACAATGCACAAAAATCACTACTGTTGTGTGAAAGATAAGAAAAACCTCTGTTTCTGGAATGGAACTTGACGGAGGGTGAGCAGTTGGGGACACCCCACAACTGCAGGATATCATCATCATTTTTTCTTCCCAGCCTGAACACCTCATTCACAAGGTGAGTCATTTAGAATCAGGCAATTTTCAACCCTGTTTCTGGAGGGCTGCAAGATACCAATCAAACTGAACCACAGATGGAAAGAATTATCATATCACTTAGGTGTCTTTCAGCAAACCTTACCTGAAGCCACAAGACGAGAGGTAGTTCTGTGAAGTCTTTGGTTGGGTTATTTGCATAGTAGAGCCACCAGAACATGTGGGCCTTACTCCGAACCTGCACATATCCCCACAGCTCTTTGGGCTCTTGGGATTGCCTCAGAACTACACCTTGGGGGGGAAATAAAAATAAAAACCAGCCAGGTAAAAAGGCTTAGCTTTGGGGTTTCCATTACACTTGTTCCAAAACATTACATTTCAATCTTGGGTGTGGTAACTAGAAGCCCTTCCATAAAAAAAAAAAAATTACTGTAAGAAACCTACTTATACATACACCCCCACCCACAGCTGAGTTATCGTCAATGAATGAAGCTAAGTGTGTAATTAAGTGCTTCCTTATCAGAGCCTGGCATTAGAGCTGCCGCCGGAATGACAGCTCAGTCACTGGGATAATTTGTACTATCAGGAAACACTTAAAGTCTTTCCAAGGCCTGAGCTGAATGCACAGCCCCACTGGACACGATGGAATAACTCACACCAGCTTCAGGGTCCCCAGGGCTCACAGAATATTCCGAGCTGGGAGGGACCCACAGGGACCATCGAGTCCGACTCTGGAGTGAGTGGCCCGTAAGACCTTGGCGTTATCAGCACCGTGTTATCTCCAACACCGAGTGTCGGGAGAGACCAAGTCACTCTACAGTCCCCAAGGACAGCCAATGCAGGACAAACAGAGGGCCACTTTTAAATGACTCCAAGATCTAATCCTACAGTTAACGAAATCAGTATAGTCTGGTCACCTTAAGCAATCACTCTATTGCCCACGAAGGACAGGCACTCTCCCAGCACAGACCTTTGAAACTCCACCCCTTATCTCCTGGGTCAGGGCAGCAGCGCACCGGAGAAGCAGCAACGCGGCTCTCCCACGCCGCAGTGCCCGGGCTTTGCTGCTCCCGCTGCCTCCTTCTCCCCGTCCCTCCCGGCCGCCACCCCCGGCAGGGCAGCGGCACCGCCCGGAGCTCAGCCCGGGGCCTGCGCGGCAGCGGCCGCTGGACACGTTGTACCCGGAGGCTGTTGTTCCTGTTTCTATCCTATCCTATCCTATCCTATCCCATCCCGTCCCGTCCCATCCCACCCCGTACCTGCGGTCCCCGCCGCCAGCAGCAGCAGCGCGCACAGCGCGCTCCCGGCGCGGCGCGGCCCCATCGTTCCCTCAGCTCCCGCGGGTCACGCGCGCGCGGCCCCGCCCCGCCCGCGGCCCCGCCCTCCGCGCTCGCCCCGCCTCCTCCTCCCGCCCCTCCCCGGCCATGATGGCGGCTGCCGGCGGCGGCCCCGTGCGGCTGCGGCTGCAGTTCGACCACCCTCCGCCGGCCAGCCCGGGCTGCGCGCTGTGCTGGCTGCTGCTGGAGCCGGGCCAGGCGCGCCTCGTCACCGACCTGCTCAGCCTCATCCGGCACCGCTTCGGCTTCAGCCGCCGCGCCCGCCTCAGCCTCTTCCTGCAGGGGGCGCTGCTGCCGCCCGCCGAGAGCGCGCGCCTGGTGCGCGACAACGACTCGCTGCGGTACGGGCGGGAATGGGATGGGGGAAAGGGACAGCGGGAATGGGATAGGGGCGGCGGGAGTGGGACAGCGGGAACGGGATAGGGACAGCGGGAATGGGATAGAGACAGCGGGAATGGGATAGAGACAGCGGGAATGGGATGAGGACAGCGGGAATGGGACAGCGGGAACGGGATAGGGGGAATAGGATAGGGGCAGCGGGAATGGGATAGGGACAGCAGGATGAGATCAGGACAGGGATAGGGACAGGGACTGGTACAGTGGAAATGCGAAGGGGATAGGGAGAGCGGGACCAGGACAGGGACAGGGGGACCAGGACAGGGACAGTGGGATTGGACTGGGATCGGGACCGGGACCATGGGATCGGGACAGCAGGAACAGGACCGGGATCGGGACAGCAGGAGCGGGGAGTCAATCCCACATATAAACCCCATCCATGCCCATCAGTATCCAAAGGGGGGTGTCAGAGGATGGCCCATGCTCTGCCCGGTCCAGATGCTGCCCTGCCCCAGCACCTGCCTGTCACAGCCTGTGCTCATGGGGGAGGCTCCTGACTGTCCCATGCACAGATGGAGCATCCCTGCTCCAGACTAACTTACCTGAGCTGCTGACATGTAGGAAAAAGTGTTCGTTTTGCTCAACAGTGACTTTTGTTTGGGTTTTTCTTGACAGAGTAAAATTGGATGACATAATTGCAGATGATTATGAAGAGACAGATGATGACTTTACTTACACAACAAAAGAAGACAAAAAAAGGCACAGACACAAGCAGGACAAGGAAGAATTCTCTAGGAATGAAGACATGCATAAAAGGAAAAAGAAAAAGGACAAGCATAATGTCGAGTATTCCTCTTGCAGGGAAGAGAGCTCTGTAGATATTTGGGACTCTCAAAAAAGGTACACGAAAAGAAAAAGAAAGGAAGAAGTTAGTGGAAGAAATAGACTTGCAGAAGGTAAGGAAGACAGCTCTACTGCCCATTCTAAAAAGCTTAAAAAAGCTGAGAGGGAGAAACAGTTGGCAACAAAAAAGAAGGATGAAAAGCAGACAAAGGCTGCTGCAGCAAAGATGGCTTTAGAACAGGAAAATGAGAACTTTTCTCTAAATTCTGGTAAAAATAGTACCAAAAAGGTCACAACACAGTCCAGAAAAAAGAGGGTGGAAACTTCAGATTCCTCCAGCACATCGTCTGACAGTGACAGCAGTGAATTAAACATAAAGCAAAACAAATCTTCCCATAAACTTGTAGCGGCGACACTTCCCAAAGACAAATCCCAAGCTGCTGCAAATTCTGATGCAAAACCGAATAAAGTGACTGTAAAGTCTAACACTGAAAAGACTAAGACTGCAATTAGTAAAAATGCTAAAAAACCCCAGTCCTCTAGTTCAGATTCTGACTCGAGTACAGAGGATGAGAAGGCGACACCAGCACAAGACAGCACTGCAAAGGAAAAGTCTCTGCCTACCAACACAGTGGCTGTAAAAGCCAGCACCAAGGCTCCCAAAGCAAAGAGCTCCTCTTCAGAGTCTGACAGTTCAGATTCAGACACACCTGTTACTAAAAAACCCGCAGCAGATGCTGGACTGAGTAATTCCGTAGGAAGAAACTGTATTAAACAGTTGCCAACCAATATTCAGGGACCATTTGCCAGCCCAGGCCGTGGAAGGGGGCGTGGATCGGGAGAGGATTGTTTTTGGAGAGGACCTAGGGGCCGTGGGTTTCGTGGGATGATGAGGGGCCAAGGCCATGGGAGAGGAGCAAACCCTGGCTTCTTCTATAACTACAGCAGTGAAGGCCAGAAACAGAGGCAGTTAAATGAATCTGCGACAAACACTTCTGTTGTTGTCCAGGTGAGTGACTTGCAGTCAGAGGTCACCTTTCTCTTGCAGCTTTAACTATACAAAAAAATCTATAGGATGAGAGTAATTAATAAAAGCAGAAATAGCTTGATGGGATAAAGGCTGATCTTAACTTAGTAAATCTGTTACTTATCATACACATTTGTCAGCCTGAGGAAGTGTTTGTATTTAAGTGATTGTACTACACGTCTCAAAACAAAGCACTCAGATGGGTACCTTACCCTTATCAGAGCTTCTCACAATCCATACAGCATAAACATTATCTTCTAGTTTTAGTAATACAGTAATTAAGTCAATGGGATACTGGTTTTTTTTTCACAGAATCCCGTGGAGGTTCCCAAGAGAGACTATAATGTGTTACCTCTTCTAGCTGCTCCACCCCAAGTGGGAGAAAAGATTGCCTTTAAGGTAAAGAACTCTGGAAATACCGAATGTTAGTGGGCTAAAATTGCTTCATTTGGGCCACTCTAAGCTTCTGACCTAATAGTTTCTTTAAAAAATTCTCTTGTTGTAAAGTCTGACTTGGATTTTTACAAAGGTTTGGAGCCTGTGCATAAGTTAAATGCATTTCTTTAGACTTTCTGTCTTTGTGTAACACAAAGAAATGTTGTGTCTGCTCTCATTTCAGTGTGAATTTTCATGTACATGTTGTTATTTCTCTAGATACCTTTTCTACAATATTATTGCAAATCTTACCATACAGATAATTACACTTCACTGCAAAAACTTAAAATTTGTTATTTGTATTTCTTTCAACAGCGCTTGGAACTAACTGAAAATTACAGTCCTGAAGTTTCAGACTATAAGGTACTGATTTTCCTTCCTCCCATAATTCACTCACATAACTATTATAGATGAGGTATGACTTTAAATATTTTGAGGTTGTACAGTGTTTTTCTTTGCATCCAGTTGGCTCCAGAGGCCATTCCTGGTGCAGCAGTAAAAATGAAAACTAATTGAAAATTTGAAAGGTGTAGCAGTTATTAAAAAAAAACCCACACCAACCCAACTGCAACCATTGTTAATGATCATTGACATTTTGGAGATGACAAAAAACGCAGACCTTCAAGTAGAAAAATGTAGATGTATTTGAGCGTGCTGTGGTTTGAAGTCAGGGCAAGTTCTTGAAATGGGTGCAAGTAAAATTTCGTAGCTACTTGAGATAACTTGGTTTCTGGGGAAGTACTCAGTTAAACTGAGAAGTCAGTGACAGTAAGTAAACTTTGGTTTATTGATGCCAGTAGCTACAGATTGCTGACCTTAATTCTCTGCAGATTTTATACACAGAGATAGGAAAAACTGAAAGCCAAATTTCCTCTAGCAGTGATCAAGTAGCACAGGGGTTGTAGATATGGAATAGTTATCCAGTGCTGAAGTGTATCTTACCTGATTCTTTTCTTGTTGCTTTATGAAGGAGGCAAAAATAATCAGTTGGAATGCTGATAAAAAGCAGATCGAGCTCGAGATCCTTTCAGCACCATCAGGACAAAGTACGTACCCTGGGACACCAAAGGCTTCTTGTCATGTGCATCACTTGGAAAACAGCTCATGTTTCAGGAGTATTCCCAATTTCCTTGGGTTCATTCTCAACACACCCCTTCCCTCCTCATTCCCTCCCCAAAAAGTCTCTTTAAATGGAGGAGTTCTGACCCTTGCTAGTTGAACTGAAGATGCTCGTGGGCATTTACAGAAGTGAATTTCTTCAATCAGTATGAGTGCTCAGTAACTCACCTGTAGTGTGGCTTCATTTTCTGACAAAAACTGAAATCAGTATGTGGAATTACAGAGAAGATGTGAGACCATAATGCCATTCTTTGCAACATCAGTGAAGCCACTGCCTTCAGTGGATGTGGAACTGAGTCCCTGCAATGACAAGGTGCAGTTCCTGAGACCTCAAACAAGGAATGTTTCTGAAACTGAGTGTGTGTCCTGCAGTTGCCATTGAAGCCAGAATTAATGAATTGTCATATGGATATTTTTCTCAAAATTAAGCAACATATTGTTACCTTTTTGGTACATGTAGTCACATGAGTCACCTTAAATTTGGTGTGTAGTATTCAGCTCTACCTCAGATTTTTTTTCGTTAGAATTACAAGCCCAGACACACAACTGTAAAACAAACAGAACAAAACTGGGGTTTGAGGTAAACATTTAAACTTTTTTTGTTGTTGTTTATAGTTAATTGAGTTGTTTGTTTGTTTTTAAGTTGCTAAGGAGCCGGGGAAATTCGATCTGGTTTACCAGTCTGCAGATGGAGCAGAGCTGATCGAGTACGCTGTCCCTCAGGACACCAAGGTACGTGGGTCCTGCTTTGAATCCTGTTCTCAGTTTTGCATAGCTGATACCTGCCCTGCTTTATGGCCCTGTGCATCTCAGGGAGATTCCCTTCATAATAATGGGAGTAATCTGATTAAAATAAATGGAAGCAAAAATAAATGTCCCTTCCTAGCAAGAACGTGCATGATCACAAGGTAAGAATCACTTCTTGCATATTCCTCAATTAAATGGGGTCAAAGCCAGTCATCTAATTAAATTTTTGTTTTGGCTAATAAAATAAACATCATGTCTCACAGAGTATCCATTCTTTCAAGCTTATTGATTTCATGCACTGTTGTTCTTACCTGCATCTTCCCTTACCCAGGATGTCAGGCAGGTTGAGGTTCATCAAGAGGATCAATGAATCACAGGAATGAGTCTTTGTTCAGGCCTAGACAAAGAGTAATGACAGAGAAACTGCATCTGCTGGTGTAGCTGGTACCTGCTAAGTGTTGTCTGTGCTTTGTTTTCAGATAACTGAAAGCTGGGATGCCCTGATAGAGCCAAGACTGATTGTTGAGCCTCCAGTCAATGGATCCAACGTTGAAAATGGAACCATCTAAAGTGTGAAAAAATGTACATAATTGTACAGACTTGTTTTGTGAAATGCTGCCTTCTGGTTCTGAGGGTGGCAGGTGCACTGGTGGATATTGTTAATAAATTGTTTTAAAAAGAAGTATGCCAAAAGAAAACCACTTTTTTTTTCCTTAGTGTGTGTTTTTACACAGTACAGGAAGACTTTGTTTAGTCTAATACAGGTCTGTTGGGGTTTTTTTCTTAATATTTATATCCTACTGCTGTGAGCTGCAGAACTGGAATGGTTTGATCAGAAGATAAAATACAACTTTGTACTGTCAGTAACTTATTGAAATGTCTGGGTTTGGCTAGAACCATATAACTGTCATACAGAGGTCGTTTTTATTTAAAAATTAAATATTGTTGATATGCACACCTCCTCCTCTGCTGCTGCTGAACATCATACAAATGCCATGAGTTTGCAGTTACTTACAGAGTTCATCTGAACATGTCCAGAAATCCATGTGGATTTCAAGCTTCTGTAATTTTGAGGCATATAAATAGTAGTGGTAACTCAACCTTGCTTAGAACCCGTGGAAAATAACACAAATCCCCAGCAAAATTGTGCCCCATTGTGTTAATCTGTGTAGGCTCTGAAAACCCTTTTGTTTGTTTGTTTTAGATCAAACCCTTTTGCTCTGTAAGAGCTGTGCTACCTTTCTTCTTTCCTTCCCAGCAGCACAGTGGGTCACTGGGTGCTGGCAATGTGCTGCACTGACAGCTCTGATAATTATTAACATTGAGGGGACACCTTGTACCTCTGTTGACCTGGCAAGTCTTACACTTCCAGAAAATCCCTGTCCTGGGTAGTTGACTCTTAGAGGGAAGACATGGAAAAAACCCAAAAACTCTAGATACAAACAAACACCTGAGAAACTGTACCTGGTGTTTTGTTAATATGTGCTCTGACCAGTGCATGATTACATTAAAATACTGCACATCTTTCCATTAGCCCTATTAAAATGTCTTGTTTGTGAAGGAATCATTTTTATACAAGTAAAACTGATTTGTGTATTGTGGTTCTCTTTAGTTGCCATTATTTCATGCTAGAATTTGGGTTTTTTAGAGAAATGAACAGTTAGATTCATGTGTGGCTGTTCTTGCAAACTGGACCAGGATGCCAGACACTAGCACAGTGATGCTGAGACAGTGGGGATTAATGGAAAGATTGTTTTTCTAAGGGAAATTGCTCATTTTTAATTCTTAAGAAATTGTAAAAGCTAAGTGCAAGTATTTCACAGCACTGTTAGAGCAGGACTTGCCTCTTGTTCCACTGCCTACAGTGTATTTTGGCCATGTAGTTCAGGATCACAGGAAGTTCTCAAGTAATTTCAAGGAAGCAAAGAGAGCAGTAACTTCATTAGCTATGCAAATGGTAATTAATTTTTAATGTTAAAACGTTGTCTTTTAGACAAAAGGAGTGATTTGGCTTCCTCAAAACCAGAATTTCAAGCCCTCTTTGACAATGGGGAACTTAAATTGCTCATCTGAGCTCTAAACATCCTGTGCTGTGCTCCAGAAGCAAAAGCTACAGTTGTGAGGGCATATATTTACCCTTTTTATTTGCATACCTTTGTATCAGTAGATACCAGATGAGTGCTGCAGAAGGTACTGAGCCTTTGAAAGATGACAATGGCTTGGTCCAGGTAAGCCCAAGGAGTTCATTCACTGTAGAAAAATAAAAAATGTAAACATTAAGAGCTGCTCCTTGGTCCAGTCAGCAGTAACATGTGCACAACACAGCTCTCTAAGAATGTTCCTTTGCAGTCCCTGTCAGCCACCACCTCTCAGGTTCCCCCAGGTGTTTGCATTTCCTCTGACAGCAGTTACAAAGTCCTGATCAGCCCATCCCCACCGTGCTGTAAATGCATGGCACCGTGCCCATCTCCTCGAAACTCCTCCACCCTCCGGCATATGAGAGACTTTGTCCCTGAAGGTTTGCTCCTGTCACAGCCTTGCAGCTCCAAATGCCTCCTCTTGTCCTTTCTGCACCTGTACCTGTCACTAAGCAGTGACTCAGAGCCCTGGGCAGCTTATCCTGAAGGGGTATTGCAAGACTGGAGTGATAACTGATGTAGGTAGAGGTCCACGTTAATCTCTATAATGTAGGTTTGCAACGACCATCCAGATTTAATTCAGTCTTACAAAAGAAATTACTAGGAATTCATTTCAACTGTAACAGATGACCCACCATTGCCTCTTTTGAGTGCTTTATACAATTCATGAACATTTTTAGAAGCCCCTAAGGTATAGTGACTACACGATTGCATGCTAATACTTTTTAATGACATTAAAAGGAACCTCAGCAGTTCTCCATACAAAGTGTCCTTTGCCCACTGGACAAGAGGAGAGAGCAGACAGCTCCTTGTGCTGCAGACCACCAGGCTCTGTTTAAATTGCTGGGGGCCCACAGAATTTGTGCCAGGCTGCTCTGTTTCATCCATGCTGCCAGTGTGGGTGGAGAAGTACAGAGAGCCCTGAGCAAGACCCTGGGTCACCAACAGATAGGGCAGAAGAAGGAGGAGTAAGAATTTGGAATCAGGTTAGTTAAAACGGGAGTAGTTGCACCTGTTGCTATTCAGCATCAATGTTCCTGTTAGAAACAGCGATTATTCAACAGTTAGACTGAGGAAAAGAAAAAAAAAATCGAGGAAATACCTTCTGTTGTGATGGCTTCCACATTCACAGCGCGGTAACCCGTGCTTTAAAAATGCTGGATCGACATCAGCTGTTGGAACCAGGCGATGTTTAAGGTCCTTTCCAACCCAAACCGCTCTACAAGTCTGTTTGGTCTTCAACAGCCAGGTTACCCATAGCTCAGAGCAGCCGGGATTTGGGATTCATCCCTTCCCTGAGCCCCAAGCAGGAGCTCGCGGGTTGTGACCGGACTGCGCTGGGGTGTCCCGCGTTCCCTTTGTGCGGGTTCTGGGACGGGAGCGGGGCTGCGGGGAGCTATGAGGGGCTGCGGGGAGCTATGAGGGGCTGCGGGGGGCTATGGGGGCTGCAGGGGGCTACGGGGCCGGCAGCCCGGGTGGGCACCACACCCGACATCACCCACTGCGTTTTAGAAACCAAACCCGAGGTCTCCGGACGGGGTGTGACGCTGCCCCGACCCCCCGCCCCGCAGCCCCTCGACCCGGTCCACCCGCGGCCCCGGTGCGTGGAGGGGTGTGAATTCAGCCCGGAGGTCCCGGTGCTCCCCCGTGCCCATCCCGGGGCAGAGTCCGCAGTACCCCGGGCTGCCCGGTCCGGGGGACGGGCAGGTGCTGCCGGGGCTGTCACAGTGCTGCCGCCCCTCCCATCGGGCGGGGACGGGACACGCAGTTTTCAGGAAAGCCCCGGCCCCAGTTTCGTTTTTTCCAGACCCAGTTTCGTTTCTCCATCCCCAGTTTCATTTCTGGCTGTTCGGAGCAGCGGCGGACGCGGCGATGGCGACGCTGGAGCCGGAGCTGAGCCTGGCGGGGCTGGAGGAGGAACTGACCTGCTGCATCTGCCTCTGCCTCTTCAGCAGCCCCGTGACGGTGCCCTGCGGCCACAACTTCTGCGCCGCCTGCCTGGAGCTCAGCTGGGCCGGGCTGTCGGAGGGGTTCAGCTGCCCCCAATGCCGCACCACCTTCGCGGGCCGCCCGAAGCTGCAGAAGAACACGGTGCTGTGCCGGGTGGTGGAGCAGCTCCAGGGCCGCGCTGGGGCCGGGGGTGAGGAGCAGCAGGAGGATGGAGGAGCGGCAAAGTGCGAGGCGGAGGAGCCCCCCGTGTACTGCGACAGCTGCCGGGAGGCGCCGGCCGTGCAGACCTGCCTGACCTGCACCGCGTCCTTCTGCGCCGAGCACCTGCGGCCGCACCGCGACAGCCCCGCGTTCCGCGACCACCAGCTCTGCCCGCCCCTGCGAGACCTCCAGTACCGCAAATGCCCCTCGCACAACCGGCTCTTCGAGTTCTTCTGCAGCAATCACGGCACCTGCATCTGCTCCCTCTGCCTGCTCGGGCACAAGGTGTGCCACACCAGCGCCTTGGAGCAAGCTAAAGCCAATGCCCAGGTGAGCAGCTGCGGGGGGCTGGAACATCCTCCCAGGGACACCCTCGAGCCTCCCTTCGCTCCTTCAGGGAGGGCAAGGGGGAGGCTGGACCAAGACTTGGATTGTAAATCTCGCATCTGGCCTTGGCAGACTGTTATCTCCCTCCCAGGCACATCTTCAGATTGATTCCTTGTGTTTTCCTCCTCTCTCCAAGATGTTGCTCAAGGGCCAGGGTTCTGGGAAGGCGCTGTCATGGGGCTGATTGCCAGCTCCTGGGCTGGGCTGGGCTGGGCTGGGCTGACCAGCGAGGTCTCCCACACTCCTGGTGTCATCCAGAACTCCAAGCCTCCTCTGGTGCCAGGGCTCACTGCGTGGCCTTCTCACAGGCTGACCCGAGGGGCTGTGGACAGACATTGCCCTGTGTATGTTTTTAAGACTCAAAGAATTATAAAAGTAGCCTAGGGAGATCTCCAGCACATAGGAAGTGCTCTTCTCCAGCCAGAAGGAGATTCACAGAGTGGAAGCCTGGCCTTCATATCTTACAGTGCAGCTGAAAATTGGAGGGTAGTTGAGTAAAGCATGCTTGAAAAGTTCAGGTGGCCAAACTCCCATCTATTTAGTGAGTGTGTGTACAGCTTTCCTGCAGAACTCATCCCTGACTGAGCTTAGCAGCATCTTGAGCTAAAGGAACAGGGAACTCACATCCGAGTGATAAAATTCTCAAAATGAGAGGGGTGAACAGTAGCATTAACTTTGTGCCCAAAGCCCAGCCTGAGAGCTAACATTTATTCTTAGCGTGTGAACTGCTGAAAGCACTCGGTTTTTAACAAGAGAGTGAGTCAACAGTGTGCATCTTGCTTCTGGGAGAGGTGGAGCTGCAGGGAGGGTGTGGGTGCCACAAGGCACACGTATGCAGGACAGTACTTCTACATCCTGGAAGGTTTCAGGAGATATAGGTTTTAAACTGCTGGTACTAAATGCTTACAAGGTTATTTAAAACTTTCTGTGAACATGATTCTCATTCAGTGAGTGTGACCCAATGCAACTGCTTCTCTGACATAATTTCTGATCTCTCCTATTGCAGGTGATGCTGAAGAAGAAACTCATGATGCTGAATAATCAGACTGAAAGAGCTGCTCAGGCAATGAGCACTGTGAAAAACAACCAAAGCCAATCTGCTGTAAGTGGGTAACTGTTCAAAGTGCTGTCGGGTTGCTTGGCACACGCTGGCCACTGTGTGGTGTTGGTGATTGTGCCCTTGTGACAACGGCTGTAGTACTGAGATTGAATTGGCAGGAGAAGATGTTATTAGGAAGGAACAGAAAAGAGGCATTTTGACAGGGCCAGGCAGCTCTGTGGGATGTGGGAGTAAACCAGGCACTATGTGTTTAATGCCCCCATTCCTTGTGAAGCAGTTTTCTTTGCAAACTACATAGAAATACTCAGCTCTTCTATTTCCTGTTTCAAGTAAGAGAAGCCTAAATGTTCCTCAAAGGTTTTTGTGCAGTAGCAGTAAGAGTAATTTGTTCACAAACTGTTCTTTTGAAACCAGTGTCTGTCTGCTCTTGTCTGCTCCAGGAGACAGCTTCCAGAAAGAAGGATTTGATCAGAAGTGAGTTTTCAGAAATTAAAGCTATAATTGAAGAAAGAGAAAATGAGATCATGAAAGCAATTGCAGATGAAGAAAAGAGAGTTTGGAACAAATTTGATTATATTTACGGTGTTCTGGGAAATAAGAAGAATGAAATTCAGTCTCTCAGAGATCAGATTGAGACGGCGCTGACTGAAAGCGATGATGTTCTGTTTATGAAGGTATTATGTCCTTTAAATGTGAATCCAATTCTTCATGTTTCTAGAATGCAGAATCACAAAAACCTGCTGTGGTCATCCCGCTCTCCAGACACTTTCAGTCAAATGGCATTGCAGTTGTATGCAAGAACCTGCTGTGAAAGGATGTACCAATGAGTACACAAATATCAATGAAAGAACACTGAAATGGTGTCTGAAACTCCCCCAGTTCAGCCATTACCTCTGCCACAAACAGAGGGGCCAGCGGGCGAGAGAACTCATCTTCATGAGGTGCTGCAGTTCTGTCCAGATCCTTCTCATTGTTTCAGATATCAGTTGGGAATTAAGGCATGTGGGCTGCTGCTGAAATTTTGCCATGGGTTGTGTCCAACTGTAGCCTTTGTGCCATTTAAAATAACTTGGTTATATTTTAACGTATGTGCTGCGCAAGGTGGTCTGCCCAAATCTTCCATCTGTCATTTCAGAGAGCAGTAGCACTGCAACGAGCATCACCAAAAGAGGCTTTCGTTCCTGTGGTTGAAATGGACCAAAATGTGATGAATTCCACTTATAAGTTTGCCGTTAACCTCAAACAAATACTGAAAGTTGCAGTGGTTCAGTATAAGGAGAGAAAAGCAGAAGGTACTGTGTCATTGAGAAAGCTGGCATTTTCTGCTTTGGCTGTGAGCTCAAATGAGGGATCTTCCCTCTCCAAATATAATTGAAAAAAGAGTGCAGCGAGTACAGTTGGTTAATATAAATTGCATCTTCCAACCTCTGCAGTCCTCCATTTCCACACAAAACCATCACAGTCTGGGCTAAATTAGGAGACAAAACATGCCAGTGTCTCTTCACTGTTATCTGTAATCAGATAAGTTGATGAGTATCATGATCCTACACCCTTCTGGCACAGCTCAGCCTTTCTTCCTTGGAGTAATTTATGGTGTCATTATGTAGCAGGCTTGGATGTGGTTAGGACATGGATTTGAGGGGAGACGTGAAACTCTTTAGAGTGACAGAACTTGGGTTACCCAACTGTCAAGGTGCTGATTGTGTCCTACTTACTGGGTTAAGCAAAACTGTCTTTTGGACTGGGGCATGGGGATGCACTTTCCATCTCTGCTGAGTGTCCCTTCAGTTCTATTCACATAACTGATAAATGAGACTGAAAAACGTCCTCACTAATGCCTTTCTTTGTAGTTACTGTGCATTTCTGTGTACTGTCAATACCAACCATAATGTAAAATATTGCCATTGCAGCCACACCTGGGAAAACTATGGGCCCTCCAGTGGCTCCTAGAGACAAAACCCCTGTTGGAAGAAGGCCTCATGAACGACGTAAGTACTAAAGAAATCATCCTCTCCTAATTATGGTTTTACAAATAAATAAGAGTTCAAGCAGTTACCCAAGAGCTGTTTGCTGTAGTGGTGATGCAGTGATTATCTGTATGAGCACCTTGGCACGGGAAAGGGAGGGTGCTTTGGGATATTTAGTGATGGATGCCTTGTGAGCTGGAAGGCAGTGAACTGCACAGGTACAGTGGTGCATCAGCCTGTAGTGGTGTCAGCGTGGGCTGTAAAGCAAAGCAGAGCTTCCCCACCCTCTGGTTCTTTCAGGGTTTTTTAATTTGTACCAAACACCTCTTGGCTTATTTGATGGATTTGTACGTACTGAATTCTGCTTATGGGCTGTTCATGTTCTGCTGTTTTAGGTGCTCTCTCACGAGAGCGTGTCCTTGAAGAGAAAACCCCTTCCCACACTCCTGCCACTCCGCAGGTGAAGGAAAATACCAGTAAGTGGTGATTAAAAGAGCCTTACTCAAACATTTTGCTGGCCACATCTTGCCTACAGTGTAGGGCTGGGGTGATGGAGAAAAGTCTTTGTGGCAGGTTATACTGGGGCCTTTCAGTGCTGTTTTGTCCAGATACCAGCATTAATGGGCACTGTAGTCTGTCTGGAAGATCTTAAATCCAAGTGTTAAGAAACTACTTCTGTTACTCCCACAGAGCTCTTGACAAAAGGTCCTTTCCATTCACAAGTCCTGGGTGTGGAGCACTCAGTGGGGTCTGTTGGGGAAGATGGAGTTTAATAGGCTTGTAGCTCCTGCTGCTGCACTGAAGTTCTGTTGTAAAAAGAAAAGGAATAGTCTGTGCCTCATGGGAACAGGTGTGTTGCCTCTTGCCTGAACATGCAGCATCCTGGAGGAGAGAAATATTCCAGGGTCATATTTCCTATGACTCTGGAAATAGGAGGCAAATAGCAGGTTGTGTTTCCTGTGCAGCTTTTCAGTGTGGGTGTATTTGTACCTGGCTTCAACATGCTGGACTGTCAGCTCCATCTACTGCTGCAGCTTCAGAAGAGCCATGACAATGGTGTTACAGCTGACACAGTCTTATCAGTGGCTTTTCATTCCCAGTAGAACTCACAGTCTACTTTTTCTTTTTCCCCCTCCAGAGGAGAAAAAGAAACCTGCTAAAGTTGGTAAGTCCAAACTTTCAGCATGCTTATTCTAATTTTCATTGACGGCTCTTAAAATGATAAGCAGATGGTCGTTAGTGTTGGTAAATTGAGTGTTGGTCAGTAGTGTTGGTGTAATGATCACCAGAGTGATCAAACACTGATAGAGATTGTCCAGAGACAGTGGGATTTTCAAAACCTGACAAGATGGGGAATAACCTGAGCTAATATCGAGGTTAACCTGGTGTGGAGCAGGAGGCTAAACCAGACACGCTCCAACCTGAGTGTGTCTGTGGTGGTGTGTTAAACATGTAGGGTTTCTTTCCCAACTGGCCAAACTCCCTTTTCTTCTGTCCACACAGCACCAACCCCAGCACCAAAAACTGCAACTGCTGCTGCTGCAACTAAAGAGCTTATTGACAGCTTTCTGAAGAAATCCAGAGTGGAGCTTCTGCAGTGTAAGTCACTCAATATTACTCAAATTTACACTACTTAAAGATGAACTTTCTGCTTTTATTGCGCTGGTGTTATGTGTCCTCTGTAGTTACCTAACAGAAATACTTCTGAGGGGGGTTTGTTAGCTTAATAGGCCATCAGCTGGTTGTTACAAATGAAGGAAATTTTTGGAGGAAAAGAGGGCAGGAGTTTTCTAAATAGTTCTTTTGCCAGATGAATCAAATTTGTCTCCAGTATTTGTGTATCTTTATGAAGATAAATGAAGTTTTCTAAGTAATGGCTTTGGTTTCCTCCAAAATGATGGCATTAGGGTAGCCTAGAAATATAGTGTAATGCACTGAATTTTTTTTTAATGAAATGCAGGCTTTTATGTGAGCCCAGGATGGCTTGTTAAGATGCTATACAATATGGGTGTACCTTTTGCTGCCAGATCAAATATCCCCTTCTTTTTCCAGCATTTATTTGGGTGGTGAAGGAATCCCATGGGAATGCAGGAAGGAAGGAAACTCACCCTCCACTTGCCTGGTGTGTAACATGGAGCTGCACTTAAACCCAGTAGGTTTTACTGAGGCCCTCAGAACTGCCTGCACTGAGGAGGAGAGCAGAGTGGGAGATGAACATACATGAGAACAAGTGCTTGGGCAGGACAGGATAAATAAATAAAAGTGCTTTGCTCTTCAGTACCTTCACATGGTTCATGTCATTGCAGATACTGCTAAAATCACCCTGGATTACAACACAGCTCATAACAACGTGATGCTGTCTGACAACTACACCAGGATGTCCGTCTCAGACACCTTCATGGGTCACAACCCCCACCCTCAGCGCTTCACCGACTTCCGCCAGGTCCTGGGGTTCCAGTGCTTCAAGAAAGGGATCCACTACTGGGAGGTGGAGCTGCAGCAGAACAGCTTCTGTGGCATCGGGGTGTGCTACGGCAGCATGGCCCGGCACGGCCCCGAGAGCCGCCTGGGCAGGAACAGCAGCTCCTGGTGCATCGAGTGGCTCAACAACAAAATATCATCCTGGCACGATGACGTTGAGAAGTGCTTACCCAACACCAAGGCCACCAGGATTGGTGTGCTGCTCCACTGTGAGGGGGGCTTTGTGATCTTCATGGCGGTAGGGGAGAAGCACAACTTGATCTATAAATTCAAAGCCGAGTTCACCGAGGCCTTGTACCCTGCCTTCTGGCTGTTCTCCAGTGGCACTGTGCTCTCTCTCATTTAAAGGAAACAGTAAGGTCTCGTATCTTAGTTTAGTTCACCTAAGTACTTATATGCAGGTAATCAAACCCAAAGTCTCAAAGATTGATTGTTTGAGGCAAAAATTATTAGCTCTTTTAAGCAGTTTGGGAAATCTGCCGATTCTTTGGTCTGAAGCCTTTAGATAGTGATTTAGCAAAATGATGATGATAGTAAAAACTACAATGAAAGGTTTTGCAAAGACTTTGATTGCCCTAAAATCAAAGTCATGGTATGAACCATTATTAAATGTCTTCAGTAGCTGCTGTGGCTTCTGTGGTTGGCTGTAAAGGAGCTCCAGAATTAATGTGTTCCACAGGTAACCATAACCCCTTTGAGAAAGAAACAGGAAGAATTCCTTGACAAATTCAGGTTCCAGGCTTTGAGGGAGCTCTCAGTGTTGCCTTTTTGTCTATACACAGACTGTTCTTCATACACAGATTCTCAGTGTATGACTCCATGAGATGCTACAGAAAGAGCTACTGAAATCAGTAAGTCCAGGTCTTATGGCACAAAGTTGTAAAAGCCAATATGACAGATCTCATCAGAATGGAAATGCAGAGACTTCTAGAGTTGATGGGAAAGAAATGGTGTTAAAATCACCAGGGAATAAATGACATTGACTCTGGGAATACACCAGAGAGTCTTCAGGAAGACATCCTGCAGAGCAGTGATGTGTGTCCTGTGATAACACAGTCTGTGGGATGAAGTATTCTGTGTCATCTACTGACCCAGAACATGCTTCACATCTTCACACTGAGGGCTCTTTAGTGTTGGGGTTTTTTTTGTGTGCTGAGGAGTTCAGGGGGTGCATTTTTGGCTTGCACATGGAGCATAAATCTGCTGTTTACTTAAAGCAGGGTCTTCTGTCATAAAGCTTTTCCTTTTTGTGAGGTGGGATATTCTCTGCTGGTGTATCTTTAGTTGTTCAGGTGGTAGAAACTGGATTTCTTGTATTTTTTGGGACTCTGATTTGAGGAGTCTCAAGACGTGCACAGTACCTGGAAAATGCTGTTTCTTCTCTGCATGAAGCCTGTGGGCAGACAGGTGAGTCCTTTGAAACATGGAGGGAATTAGCAAAAAGGAGAATATACATCCATTCCTACTGGGATGGATTTTTAATTCTCCTGGCATTCTTTGCTTTGGGTTGTGGTATGTCTTCAGAAGTTCTGTGTACAGAGGAATCTGTACTTCCTTCTTACAATCTGTAGGCAATCAAGGTATTTGGATCTCAGAGTTATTGGGTCTGTATCTTGTTGATGCCTCTGGACTTACTGTGGTAGCTCCTATTTCTTGTAGCCCATGAAGAACAGGGAAGCTCACGTGAGAGACTTCCTGGACTTTGATTTGTAAAACTCCCCTTGTGGGACTTGGTGAAATAGAACACAAAGCCACTGCTGGCACTTTGGCAGGGAATTGTTAGAAGGCTTAAAAGACCCTCTGTGATACATTCCACATTAGCCAAAATGCTTTGGAGAGAGGCTTTCAGGGCTTGGTGTCTCTGTTTTCACTTGGTTTGTACTTTGTCAAGGATAGCATAAGTTTGATTTCTTCCATTTCTTTGGTCAAGATAGGATATGGAATTGATGGTGGATCTAAAAGTGCCACAGCTGTCTCTGGAGCAGTTGTACTATTTCAAGGGTCTCCACTCTCCAAAGCACAGTCAGCACTGAAACTGTCAACCTAAGCAGAACTCTTTAAAAGGTGTGGAGGGAGGATATGTCCTGCTGGGACCCAACAATGAATGACAGACTGGGTTTTCTGCCCTTCCAGTTTGTCAGCATTGAGGGACAAGAGCAGTTTCCTCTGAGAAATCCTTTATCTGCTTGGCAGTGCCACGGGGCTGCAGATCCACTTGTAGGTGCTGAAGAATACTCTGTCCCCTTGGGACGAGGATTTGTGCAGGAGAGAAGGTCCCCATTCTCTGTTGCCTCTTGATTTAAAAGGGGTGTCAGTACTGACCTCTAAGTCTTTGGGCTTCTGTAGCCACAGTCTGGAGTGACACTCAAAGTCAAGAGCAGCTTTTATTCTGGACAAGGTGGGAATTTTTGAAATGTGACATTGGTGAGTGACCAACAGTATGGAAGACATAAGGTGTCCTGGATTACGAGGCAGTGAAACAAGCCTGCCACTGTACTCCTGATCCTATTTTTTGCTTTCTTTAGTGCTATGAATGACTAGAAATCATAGAGGGAAATTCTGTTAGTTTGGAATGAAATCAGAAATATGTAATGGAATCGCTGGATTTCTGAAAACTCTTGTTTTGGTTAGCTTCAGATATCTTGGATATATTGAAACATTAGGGTGATATAATATTAAGAAAAATATTAGTTACAGCATAATAAGTGATGATTTAAAAACCTTTTCAACACAACTTAAGTGGTTGTACTTAGGCAGTAACTATCAAAGCTATACTGGTTTTAAACAAAAAAAAGGTACTTCAGTATGTGTGGTGTGTTATTCCATGTAGTTGTGTCACCCAGGTGTCCCCATCAGGGTCACCAACATGGATTTTATGCCATCTGGTCCCTGGCCTGTACCTGCTGCAGGAGCTGACTGTTGAATTGTGATAGTTTGAATTCAATAAATACTGACAGTAAACCCCAACTCTCAATGTTTTGTTCTGTGCTCAGAGTTGAAGCAAAGCAGTGAGGGAGGCAGAAGGGAAGACACAGCAGAGTACAAATAACAGGTCTTTTACTTCATGATTCCCTGAGTTATATGAGAAGTGAGTAAGAGAGGAAAGAGCTGCAGAGGCTGTGGTGTCCTCTGGGCTGTCCTAGATCTCCTTCCCCTGAGCTACACACTCATTACCAGCTGAGGACAAGGGGAACATCCTGACCAGTAAACAAAACTGGAAGCTTTTCAAGTAAACAAAAACGTGGTCATCAGCTGGAGGAAGAAGAACAACTAAGGACTCAGTGTGGGATTGCTTAAAAACCCTCAGGTGATGTCCAGCATCTGCCAGCTTAAAGTACACCCAGAAGCAGCAATGGGTGATGATTCCTAACATTACCCAGTGAAATCAAACTAGAGGGAGTGTGGTTTGCAAACTGCTGCCTCCTCACATGGCCAGTGGAAAACAGCTCAGCAGGGAGCTGTTCTGGTGGCTCAGTATGTTTAAAAATCAGCCCAAACAAAGCATCCATGAAACAAGTTCAGCATTTCCTTTTCCACTTAAAGTTCTCCAAGTCAGTTGGGCTGATGAAAGTTTTGGAGAAGAAACTCTCCGAAGAGTTCCCGGAGACTCAAACAGTATTTCTTGACAAAACAACAAAACAGCAAAAACTAGGGGAGGAAAAATCCTCATCTTCACTAACCATGATGGCCCTGGGATTAGGAGGTCAATCAGGTCTGTCAGAGCTTGGTCTCAGTTTCCAAAGCCAGACAAATTGATATTTTAAGCCCATATAAACTTGACTGTGACTACAGCCTGCGTCTTGAGCAAGTACTGAGATCCTCAAGAAGCCAGCAGGCTTATTGCTCATACAAGGTCTATTTTCTTCCTTGCTGATGACATTTCCTCTTTGTGATCACTTTTTCACAGCAAAAAGAAAAACTGACTTGGACTCCAAATTGTACTCTCCGGGAACACACATGAAAGTGTTTATCAGGATGCTCCCTATTTTAATAAAACTGTTTTTGGCTAGTGTTTAACACCCTGTATTTCTACCCCCAGTTCTCTGACTCCCTCCCATTTGTTCCCCCCTTCCCCATTCCCTCCCAATTAAGTGGCTGCTACTTCTCAAATAATCAATATGTCAGTTAAAAACATGTCACGGCGTGGCCATTGTACGACTCCCATTCAAAGTTCATGTCATTTAGACTTTCATTGGCAGCTATTTTGTCCCATTAAAAAGTTCAAGACAGCAATTTGTGAATCTTGCTCAGCCAAGTAGAACTGTGGAAAAAAAAAGGAGTCATTTCAAAAGTCAATTAATTGTGGCCTGTCAGAGAGCTCCTCATTCAGATTTTTGCAGGCCTTGTCACGGGCTCACATCTGTCAGCCCCGTGTTTCCCAGGCTGCAATCAGATGCTGTTACACGGGAAATAATGGGTTTATTCACACCATTTATTGGGCTCTATGTGGTAGACACATTTGTATATCATTTTACGGTGTAGCAATTCCATTTACATAAAATACAGGCAATTATGGGAGTCTGGCCAAAGCACTGAGGGAGGGTGGGAGGAGTCACCGTTCAAATAATGAAAGCTAATTGAAAAGAGGCAGATAATTTAGGTGAAAACACCATCATGGGCAATTCTTGATCCTAAATCAGTTCAACAGAACTTTTAGGAGTCAAGTTAGTTGTATTTTGTCTGTGCTTGTATTAAGCTCCTTAATGTCTTTCAGTGTAAGAAAAGAAAACATACTTTTTACAGCACCTATGTTCCATTTTAAAAACGAAGTAGTTCTTGGGGATTTTTTTTTTTTTCATCAAGGGTAGTTTCCTTCCCCCCCCAGCTTAGAGAGAGTTTCCACATTCGTCTGTAGAGGAAAAGAAATCAAGTAGATACTGGGGAGGAGAAAAATATCTGGAGAAAAAGCACATAGCATGTAGGCAGAGCAAAACATGTTAGAATTTTGTAATCCTGGGCACAAGGCGCTTTCTAACCCCCCAAAAAGACAATCTTTGCAAAATTCAGAGTTATTTTGTGACACAATGACAATTTGAAGAAGGAGAAACTAATGTGGGTTAAAAGAGTTCACAGGGCTCACAGAGCCATTATCCTCAGGGAATTCTCCAGCTCCCAGTTTGGGTGGAATTGTCAGCTTTAGTCCTGGGTTTTAACTCTGCTCCAGATTCAGTATCTGAAAACTGGGCTGAAATTGTTCAACTCTCAGTGTCTCTCCTGTCAGTTGAGCTCAAACTCGCAGGGATTGGCTCCTCTTTCTCTGGCAGCTCGATAAACAAACATGAAATCCTTGAAGCGAGGGGCACAGCCCAGCCAGGCTTCCCCAAAGTGTTCATTCCCAGTGAAGAGGAAATCTCCACCTCCCTTCTTCACCTTGCACTGCAGCAGGGTTCGGATCGGGCCCCTCCACTCCCCACTCCCTTCATCCTGCTGGAAAATCCTGTTCTTCTGCCTGTAGACTCTCTGGACGCTGACATCCACCTGGGACATGTGGTTCTCCGAGTCGTGGGAGACATTTTGGATGGATCCCTTCACCACTGGATGTGAGGAAGACAGGATTTGGTTATGGAGCAGCAGGGAAGCAGCTCAGGTACCAGGAGCTCACTGAATGAAATAACTGGAGTCAGGAGTGGTGCAGTTTTTGCACCTCCTACCTACACGTGGACACATTTCTGAGCTTATATTGCATCCTTTGCCCAGAGGATCCCTACACAGACAGTGCTGTGTCCTTGGAATTGTGCTTTATGACTACTCAAACCAGCTACATTGAGGACAAGGCGTCTATCTTGCTTGATAATGCAAAGTAGTGAAGGATTAAAAAGCACATGAAAAGAGGTCGGTTCAGGGATTCATCTTTTCCAGTCTGTGTTCCAAGACAATGACTATCATAGACTGCCTTCCTTACTGACTCCAGGGGACTCTGGAGCTTTTCCTTTCACAGCACTAACAGAGGTTAATCCAAGAAAAATCAGAATATGATTTGGTTGGAGGAAATGAGAGCTTTTTAATTTTTTTTTTTTTTCATTTAAATGTTTGGTGGTTTTTTCCACTCAAAAGAAAATGTCATCCATCCTCCAAAAGACACTTTGGGAGATGATGAACAACATTCAGAACTCCTAAAGTGACTTTATTTGAAGCCTTATTTCAAAAATCACATAGCATACATGTACCTTCTTCTCCCAGAAGTATCCTAGCTGGAAGGGAAGCATAAGAAGCCACAGTCTCTGACTGAAAGCATCCTTTGCATCAACCACATGGAGAATAAAACATTCCATCTGACAGGTGTTTGCTGTCCTGAATCCATCTTTCTCAATGTCACTGCCCCCATTTTTCACAGCAATCAATTATGCTTCTTCTAATTAAGTTAGTTTCAATCCCACATCCACAGAAGGCTCAGAAACAGGCCACCATTTGAGCCACGAGCTCTTCAGCAAATGAGAGGTTTGCAAAGCAACAGGTACATCACCACCCTCCTGCCACAGAACTCACTTGTTTGGGTACAGAAAACTCAACAACCCAAGATGTAGAATAAACTTATTTCCGAAGCCTCCAAGAACTTCCTCATTTAATTAGATTTTCCAAGGGAATGCAGAATTTTGTGTAACAGATGTCTCTGCTCTCTGTCTCCCTCTTTGTGTGATCACTTTTAATCAGATGCAGTCAAGTCTATTGACAAGCTATAATGCACTTGTTCCTGGTGCTCCAAGTTGCTCCTGCACCGCTCAGGGCCCAGTGACTGAAGACCCCCATCCCAAGGGTGACTATAAAGCCCCCATTCACTCCCAGTGTCATTTACACTTTCATTAGCAGCTATTTTCTCTAATCAAAAAAGTTGATGATAGCGATTTGTGGGCTGGGGGCAAGGAAGTCAGGCCATAAATAGAGTCAGTTCAAAGGGCTATTTCTTCTGGTCTGCTGCTGCTGTGAGTGTAAGTGCCCCCATTGTGTGCCTGGGCCTCCACATCTGTCAGTCTCTGGTTGTTCCGAGGGAGAGCACCCGCATGGGAACCAGGGACTTCATCAAGGAAAAACAACGGGCTGGATTGCACCGATTAATTTAGAAGAAGAATAAAAATTACCAGCTAAGGAGCACTCCAAGGGAAGCCTGCTCTGCACTGGATTTGTATTTGCACAGTGATGTTGGCGTCTGGTTTTATCAGCTTTGTAGTGTGGCCACCCCGGGTAGGGAAGCAGTGATTTGGTGGGGTTTTATAAACATTGAACGGAATTTGTAGTTTTATTTTCACGTAGGTGCATTTACAGCAATGGAATTGTGGCCACGTGGAGAGGCAGCTCTACAGCTTTAGCTGTTTGACCCAGTCGAAGAGGTGCAAATGTGAGTGTGGAAAAACAGGGGAATAAAATGGGCAAACCACTCAGAAGAAAAAAAAAATCCTATTGCACTATCAAATAGAGAAAAAGGAAAAAACTTTTAAGGTATCATCAAATTAGTATTTCTTATTATTTCTTTTCTTAAGGACTATAATTGATCTGTTTTCTCATAAGGCATGAAACCTAACCAGGACATCACTGAAGGAAGTTTAAACCACCTGAAGTCTTTAACTAAGCTACAAACAACTCACTGCCTCTGCAGAAAAAGAAGCGTGTGAATTGTGAGGGAAGAGAGAGGGCATATTTGTATGAGCTAAAAAGAACCATGGACAAAGGGAATAAAAATGACCACACCAAGCATGTACAACATGTGTGTGTGAGTGTCTACACCTAAGAGCCAGCAGCTCACACCTGTGAGAATTACTCACAGTTCAGTTTTAGATCTTAACTTTCTGCTTGCAGGAAACAAGCCAGTTTCTCCCTTCTAGGTTTCACTTCCCCCCCCCATTCAGATTCTTTTTCACACAGTTATTTTCTTTCCCAGATCAGAGAGCACAGTCATGGCATTATTTGAAGAAAAGTAGCAAATAAATCCAAATAATCCAAAGGCAGAATGACTCTCCTTTAGTCAGCTTACCGAAATCACTGCTGCAAATGGCCATAAGAAGTTCCACGTTGTCACAAGGACGGCACATAGCTAGAAAAAAACCCAGACCAGTTAGTTATTTATAACACTATAATATATATACTTTATTATATAATAATATGTACGTTTGATAATATATGGTGAATTAGGAAAGGAAATGAGGCAGAACTACCAGGTTAGAGAGAATCACGATCAGATGCAAACCAAATCTCTTGTTATGCAAATACAGCCACAGCAAAGAAATAAGCACAGGGGATGTTCTCAGGGATGGCACCGCCAGGCAGAAGGACCCCCCTTGCAGCGACAAACCCCTCCACCCAAAACAGCTTCTGTCACAAGGGACGCACCGGTGAATACCAGATGTTATCCTGGATCTGCCCTGGCAGCGGAGCCCCGGGGCTGCCCCCGCTCTTACCTTCCACCAGGGCCATCTTTTTGAAGTCGGGGCCGGCCGTGCTCTGGTTGCTCAGCAGCTCGTACTGGAAGCTGGCGGTGCGGCGGCTGATGTCCCTCTGCGGGCTGGCCTGCAGGAACAGGGCCACTCGCTGCGGCCTGTGGGCGCTGAAGCAGGACACGTGGTGGGGCCGAGCCCCTTCGGCCTCGCTCAGCACCAGGTGCAGCTGCCCGGCGCGCTCCACGTAGATGTTGGCACCCTGGAAGTCGCTGGCGGGCTTGATGCAGACGGTGGTGTGCTGGGCACTGGACAGGTTGGGCTCCAGGACCACTCGCAGGGCTCGTGCCGGGTACATCCACTCCAGGGAGCCCTCGGTGCAGCGCAGATGGACCTGCTCCACGGCGCGGGAACGGGGCTCCCGGCTCAAACCGCTGCCAGGGCAACACCATTGCTCCATCACTAATGGTGCCCACAGCACAGCCAAAATATCCCGGAAAACACTACCACACTCTGCCCAGAGAGACAAACCCTACTGCCAACCGACTCGCTCCTAATGACTCTCAAATTGGCTTCCTCCAGCTGGGCTGCTCCCCTTCCTCCCTTCCCTCGGGTCACAGCTGCAGCACCGTGAGGGAGGGATGGGGAGACAGGGATTGCTCACACCTGGGGCTGCACCTGAGGGTACGGGAAGGAGCTCAGCCCCTTTTGCCTGCCTGCAAATCCATGCTTGGATGCCTGCAGCATGCAGGGAAATGCCAGAGGGCAACTTCTCTCTGCTAAACAGCTCCAAACCTTTCCGTGTGGCAGGACTGGCCAGTGCTCGGATGTCCGGAAAATCCCACCGGTGAGCGGGTGGGGGTGAGAGCCGCTGACCCGCAGCGGGAGCTGCACAACGAGCACTGACGTTACGCCTGAAAAAATTTGGTTTAAAGACCTAGATTTCCAAAATAATTTCTAATATTTCCCGTAAAAATTAATCAAAGGAAATGCTTTCGATGGAAAAGCGTCGTGCTGGCCCTGCTCCCGAGCTCTCGCTTTCAGAACAGTTACTTTTGTTGAAGTCAGCTTACGAGGATCAAATCCGCAAGAGCGGAATTAATTAAAGAAAAAGTAAAACAGCCAACAAAACGTCGAGGGAAAGGATGTAACATCTGAGAATACTGAGAATATTTGTCGCCGGTTTCCCGGTCAGCGACCGAAGCAAACGCGCCAGCGCCGCGCCCGCGGGTGCTGGAACGGGCCGTTCCCTCCCCCGGAGCCCCCGGATCGCGGGGCGGGTCCGCCCGGTGCCCGCAGCCCCTCGCAGCCCCGGTACCCCCGTACCTGCCCCTCCAGCTGCAGCGATCGGCGGTGCCCGGCCGCGACCCGCCCGCCCCGAGCAACAGCAGCAGCCGCAGCAGGGCCGGGAGCCCGGGCGAGCCCCGCACCGTGGCCATGGGCTGCCGGCAGCGCCCGGGCGCGGGCCGGGCTATAAGGGCGGCGGGAGGGAAGGGGGTGGGCTGGGGGTGTCGGCCGAGCCCGTCACCGACCCCCTTCCCCCCGCCCCGCCAGCTCGGGGAGAGCCCCCCAGCACAGGCGGGGGACACCCCGCCATCACCCTTCATCCCATCATCATCCTCTCTCCATCCCCCGGGCCGGGCAGCCCCCTTTGTCTTTGAAATATTTAGAAGTGATTAATAACAGTTTCTCGTCGCCGCGTAGGGACAAACAAAAATCGTGTCAACATAATCAAAGCGAACTTTTGAGTGAGTGATGGAAATTCAATAGTTTTAACTTTTGCTTTCATGATTATCTTTCGGGGTCCGTGCACAAGAAAGCTCCGGGGCCCACGATTATCATGCTAAAAGCCGGGCTGTGCCTGCCAATAATTAGATTTCTATATGCATTGCCCTTTCCATATTTTCAATGAACGACATGGGGAGCTGCTCTTTTGCAGGTCTGGGAGAGCGAGGTTCTTTCAAGCAGCTCCTAAGCGTGGAATCGGGATTTCGCGGCCAGGCGGGGACAATGGCCCTCGGCACGGCTGGGTGGCACATCCCCAGATCCGCGGGGCTTTGTTCCCGCTCAGCGCCGCAGCGCCCGCGGTCACCGGGACCCTCCGGCCATCTGTTACCTTGCGGTTACCAGCGTGTTCTCACATGGCCCACAGATGCACAGGGGAAGAGGCAGAGTTTGCCCGCTGCCTTTCTGCAACGAGGGATTTTCCTGAAGAGGAAAACGGATTTGTCAGAGATACCCTGTTAGACCCTCAGCTGTCTAACATCGGACTCCTTGAATCGTACTTGAACCCACACACCACCACTTTTCTGTTCATTCACCAAATACTTTACATTTTTACTTTTATTATAAAGAAAGAATTTCGGCCTTGACTTGCTCTTTGCTAAGGACCCCTGTTCTTCCCCACACGTACCTGTGCTGTGACTCTTCACACAACCTTGGGCTAAAGTGTGGCTCAAGCTGGTGCTGTGCACGGCTCACTCCAGCAGTTCTAAAAACATTTAAAATGCATTAAACCTCGATGTTTATATACATTAGTGCCAGTGATCCTGAAAGCTCTGTGAAACGACTGTCTTACCCATCTAAGAAAAAAAAACAACTGCTGAATATCTATTCTCTGACCCCATCTTGAATGGAAAACAACACACAAATACTCTTTAAAAGGTTTGATCGTGGCATAATACAGGAGCTGAGAGGCCAGAGCCCTTCTCTCTTTTGTGCAAATGAGACCGGGGAACAGAGTGGACTTGGAGAGGGAACTGACACTATGATAAAGTGGCCCCACAGGAGGATTTATTCACTTCCAAAAGCCCAAACTAACCCATCTGCTGCCATCAGGAGAAAGCATTGAGCCACTTGATCCCTGAACTTCTTCCAGCAGCAGCATTTCCCCTTTCTGGGGAAAGCCTGGTGGGTTTTCCTGCCTTACTCTCAGCAGCCTCCCCACCCATCTCCAGCTTCTATTACCACCACATGACACCAAAAATCTCCTGGTACAACTCTTACTTGAAATTGCTCATTACAGGTAGGACACCTGTAGGACTTTTCCCCCTTAGATTAAATAAAGAGTGGGCAGGGACACAAGCTGGTTTTAAGATCCCAAATCACTGACAACAAAGGTGAGAAGGAACAATCTGGACATTTCACCTCCCTGTTGAAGGCTGGGGGACTACACCGCTTTAATCACATCTATTCTAAAGCCACACAAACTCACCTTCTCCCCAGGGGTGAAGGATGAACCAGCAGCTGCTGAGACAAATCTCTGCATGTTACCAGTGTTAGATTTACTTCCAGATGACATTACCAAGCTGTCTAGAATTTTTCCCATGCAGGAAACACAGCCATGGAGTTCAACAAAATGCAACTTTGTTTTTAAAATCCCTGCTCTCATCCTGCTGCAGCCCTCGCAAAGCCAGGCAGTCACGGGGGTTGTCACAGAGCTGAAAAATCATACTTGCTTTTATGCATAGTGAGGAGTAAAAGAATCCGAGTTTAAATACTTTAATCCACACACTTAAATCTACAGAGAAATACAGTACAAACAACAAGACAACAAAAAGATGCAACAGGAAATTCAGTAACAGAGTCAGTGCTGTGAGAAACCTGTATTTACAAACTTCTATGACAAATATGGAGCAGATGTTTCTCAAAAGAGCCTTCTGGGAGGGTAAGTCACAGAGACAGGCCAAGGTACAACTCACTGAGGTTTTCAGTCTCCCTTGTGTTAATGTGGAGTAACCACAGAATGGGGAGTTCTGTGGCTTTGCTGAAGCTGCAGCTTCTCACAGACAGAACCTGACCCAAGCTCTCAAACCACACATCAGCCCGTGTCAGGACTGGAGCACGTCACAAATGTTTCTGAGACACAATCACAGTCGCTGTGCCTCTGCAGCAAATAAAGAACAGCCCTCCCAGCTTTTATGACAAAGACTTTACAGCAATACTTCCTCATCCTCCCATTTCAGCCTGCCTCCTTTTAAAAACCAAAGGAAAACCAGTCTGGGATTTGAAAACGTCACTTGATGTCAAGGCAAAATTGGAAAATTTTGATTTAAATGTTTATTTTGGAGATTCAAGATTTTGGTGGCTGGTTCTTTCCTTGCAAGTAAGATCTCACATACTGTACAGCTGTCAGCAGTGGGGTTTGCTCTGAGTTTCTGTTCTCTGAGGAGAGAGGCAGGAACGATGCAGACGGTATCTGCTGATGTTTGAGCACTAAATACAGATCTCACACTGCACCATAAGGATACAACTGATCTGTCAAGAGTCCACTGATCACTCCTCCCTTACTGCTCGGTGGGAAACAAAAAAATACTGAATCCCAAATGTTACTTTTATCAGATGAAAAAATCTAAGATATTATAAATTCTATTTTTTGACCTATTGCACTTTAAGCTCATATTTTTCCTATTTAGTGCAATGTCAGAATATATGGATAAACACGTTCAATGCAAATCCCAAGTTGCAGCATCACAGTATGTGAAGCTAAAGAATAACTTTTTTTTTAACTGCTAACATGCTGGTATTTTCTTGTAAGTAGTTATTACTAATTTAAAGTTACAGCTCTTAAAAGCAACATTTTTACAGTATTCTGATCACTGATTACTAAACAACTGCTATACATATTTGAAGTTACAAGCTACAAAAATAAAAATCCATTCTGTTTAACTATAAAAATCCTAGAAAGAGAAGATGGCTGGAGGTACTTGAAGGATTACAGCAGTTGGTAGCAGACAAAATGGCTTTTGAGGGGTGTAAACCTTTAAGTTACAGAATGCAATAAACTCACAATATAAGTTCCCACTTAATCTTAAAAAGAAAATTATCTTTTATGCTGAAATCTACAAACAAGTTGCAAATTAAATGATGCAAAAAATTAATTACATACAGCAGTAGGGGTACAGAGGAAACAGGGCAGCATTAACAAAGTACAATTTTGAATACATTCATACTGTGAAGGGCCAGATCCTCAGCTAAGAAAAGTCTGCACAACATCACTAGGTTTAGTCAAGGCATGTGGCTTTATCCAGCTGGAATTATCTCCCTGAGATGCCCAAAACCTGAATTGAATATTCAGCACTCTTAGCAAGAAAACAAAATTGTGATCATGTCGTGCCTTTAGAACTGTGGCCTCAACAAGAGAGAACATGTAAATTCTCTCAATATGTTTAATTACCAATGAACAAGTGGTCTCTGCTGTCTTGTCCCTGTGTTCAAGCAGCAGCTCTGATTTCTCAGAAAAAAAGGAATTTTTTAATTAAGTAGTTCACATTCAACAGAATCAGTTATGTACTGGTATTTTTAATCCTAATCTACTCCTAACTGAATATTCAATTTTTTCTTTTCCAAAAGGAAGAAAACTGCTAGTAGTCTGAAAGGATTTAGAACACATGCAAAGATTCCTAAATGACCTACCCTTAGACTAACTGGATTCCAGTGCTGCTCTACCAAAAGCATTTGTTGCCAAGTAAAAAAAGAGTAACTACTATAACACTGGTACCATTGTGCTGCTCGCAGCTAAAGGTGCAGTGCTTTAGGCTTTTATTTAGCCAGTCAGATACAATAACACACTATAAAAGCTCTGAGCTTCAGTGCAACATAAGACAGAACCAGAAGGAAGGGGCCAAACTGAAACCAAACCCTTTAACACTCAGTTCTCAGCACGTGGAGAACGAGGAGGTTCCTCCCCAGCAGCAAGGAGCAAAAACTGTCCTTTCAGAACAGGCCAGGGAGTCTGGGATCCTCCGGAGTCCTGACACCTCCCAGGGGTGATGGTGACTGGAAAAGCCAAGCAGGTGGGTCACTGGGCTAACAACAGCTGTGTGGAGCCTTTCCAACTTCCTTTGCTGACAGGCTGGCTGGCATGAGCATAAATTGGACAGCAGCTCACTATCCTGGCTTCAGCAGAGCTTCTGAGACTGTCCCAAATGACGTTTATGGCTGAAACTGAGCCAGCACAAAATGAGTAATTAAATGACTGAGGGATAGAAGTGCTTACGGAGTAGTTGTAAACACCAGCAAGAGGGGGAATAAATTCTCCATCTGAATCAGCTGAGGTTGCAAAGCATAAACCTTTACCTCACTCTTGCTGTAAGCACTGCCTCAAGATTATTGTCTCCAAGTGTGTTCAAACATGATAACATGTTTTTTCCAACCAGGACGAACTCTAGTCTGTTTTCTGACTGCAAGTACTTAACACTTCTAACTAAAGACAGTGGTGTTTCAAGTTCCTCAGTGACCCAAAAAAGCAAGTCCTGGGGGGAAAAAAACCATATGGAGAAACACTGGAAGTGAACATATAAAAAAGTATCAAATGCATAAATTATGCTACAGTTTTTACATTATAGACATGAAATGCAATTCGTAACAGTGCTGAGAAAAATGTTCAGATTTGGACAGAATCCCAAATTAATTTGAAACCAATATATTACTATTGCAGGGAAAGAAAACACAAGACTGTGTTCTTTAATAACTGTAAAAATTCCAGAATGCTGTTAAAGGTATGCTCTAAATACTACTCTGACCTGCTTTAAATACCAGGAACAACAGACATACCAAAAAACCCCCAAAGCATAAATGAATGCCATTTACCTCAGCTGTTTTTGAAGACTAAAAATGCAAGTTTGGACTTTTTACGAAGTCCAGACGTGAAGAAAGATCCAGCTGGCATTTGAAACAGTTTAACCCTGCTATGAATCGCTGAAGTGAAAACATAAAGTCAAACAAAGCCTATGACAGGAGGTTCTGTGCACATGGAAACACCCACCACATCCTCTCAACACGTGAAAACAAGCCCGGTGTGAGCCAGGCAGGGAGCTGACCCACAGAAAGGCTTCCCATGCAAACTTAAGGTTTTTGTATTTCATGTCACAGGACTGAGAAACCACAGTAAAGAAAGTTATCAGACTAAACTTCAGTTAAGCTAATAAATGCAGCAATAAGACTTAAACATTGTGAATTCGCTTTTAAGTGCTTTACCACTGATGTTATTGTTTGCTCTGTACATTTTATACAAAGGTATGATGTATGAAGACTGACAGAAAAAACAATTCATTATTTGTCTTTTTGAAACATTGCTTTCACTATTTTTCCAATGTTAATGATTAACAAGATAAGGGAAAATTCTTCCATGCAGAACAGGAGCTCCAGCTGCAGAGTCCCCTCTCCCAGACAGAGAGAGGCTCTCTCTGTGTGGTTTTCAGGATTCCTTGTAGCTGTTTGAACTGGTACTTTATGCACTGCAACATTAAAAAGCATGGAACAGTTTACAGTCACAGGGCACAGGTATCAGGCAGCTACAGCTCTGTTACAAACCAGCCAAGAGGATTCGTGCTGTGTTAGACTCTGGGAGCCCACTGCTGACACCGACCATCTGCAGTGGGACTGAAACTTAAAACAGCTCCACCAAGGGAACTGAAAACAGGCGTTAACCCAATTGGCAACACAGAGGGAAGGAGGATACACTGAAACCAAAGGACAGTTGGAAGCAGCAAGACTTCCCAAGAGATGCCAGTGCTAACAATGTGTGTCTCACAAGAACATTTTGTGTCACGGTGTGACAGCTACGGAGTTACAATGGAAGGGTGAGCCCATGTCCCACTGGGAACTGGACATTTCAACCTTAAAGAACCATCAATACAATTTCACAAGAGGCTTCCTCGTGCTCACCATGGCTACATTCGCTGCCATCACCATCTGAGACACAAACTTCACCTCCACAAACGCTGCCATTTACCAGGGGGTTTTGCCAAACAAGCACCCAATGAGATGCTACTTTCACTTGGTTTCTCCAATAGGAATGATGGGTTTACATTTCCCAGAGGGTTTCTGGACTCCCAGGGAGCTGCAGTAAGTGGGAGGATGCACAAACACCCACTGGGGCAGAGAAACCAACTCACTGCTCACCTACAGCAACACAAGGAGCCTTCAAAGCCTGGGCATCACTTATTCTCTTTTAGATGTCAGGAGCCCAAAGACTGAAGTTTTTGAACAGTTAAAAGTTCTTAGGCTATAAACCAATTTGAATCAATTTGATCACCTCATCAACTTCAGGTAACTCTTTAAACTGCATCATGAATAGTTTAAAGTAGCCAGTGGTGTCATTTCTCTTGAGCAAAAACTGCCTTTCAGAGCACACCCCCTGCTTTTCCAGAGACTTGTCATTTGTTTGTAAACAACAGTTACAAAAGAACCAGAGCACAGAACTTAAATATTTTTAGGATGCTGATGGTAACAAGTTATAAAAAAAAATAAAATAACTTAACTGGTAAGATTTTTGGTAATACAAAATGAACCTCGTAACTGAAAAAAAAGAAAGGTAGTGGATTCATCTAATGTATCATACCTATGGTATTTAAACACTTTTTACATAGATTTAACTATTATTTTTGTCTATATTTACATACAATAAAATAATTAAAATGAGGTGTATAAGGCTAATGAACATGGAATTTACAAATGGCTTCTGTTTACAGCTCATTACACTCTAATCACATTTTCAGACAGCTATAAATTCACCGAGAATCAGTAGTATTGAAGTTCTAGTACATACACATTCTATAAGGAATACCATCAAGTTAAAAACACTCTCCAAAGAGGATTACAATTGAAGGTTTTAAAAATACTGACTTTGCCAAGTTTTCAATAAATTATTTTAAAATATAAATAGTTCGTTCACTGTTAATGAAAAAAACCATCATTTTACAGATTGCTGAAAAATGGTTTCATTTTAAAAAACCTAGAAACACAGCCTACTGTACCCAGTGGTTTCACTTCCTGTAAGCACAAACAAAAAAAGAAAAAACAAACAGAAAAACATAGGGGAGTAATGACAAAAGCAGCAACATTTAAAGTTCAGACCAGAGCTCTCAACCTCTCTTACAATCTTGGCTTATGCAGCATAAATTCTCTTCCTACTTGGAAGAGCACCTTCAGTAACTGAACTGGACTAAACTGACATTTTAAACCCCAATTCATCTCTCACCCACTGCAGGCTTAAAATGCCTGCAACAAAAGAGGAAAAAGGAAGCAGGGTTTTGCTTTTGTTAACCATGAAGATGTTTTCACCTGAGAAGCTTTAACCTGAGAAGCTTCAGATAGGCCAAACTGACAGTCCCTGTGTACTCTTTACGTGTTCTGAACCTTCAACCATTCATCTTTTTCTCACCTTATATTCATAAGGAAAATGTAGGTACCAACAAGGTGTCTTTGAGTCCCTAAGAGCCAGTCAGAAAACAAATGCTTTCATGCTTTTTTCACAATCCAATTATACACAGGAATGCAAGAACATGCCAACCTCTGCAAACTCAGCTCTCAACCTCCACACTTAAAATGGACACAGCTAACAGACTGATTTACTACTGAGCATCCTCAGGTAATTACGAGCCAAGAACTTTAACAAGTCTTTAAAAAATACCTCACATTTGTCAATCATCATTATTTCTTTAAAACCTTTCCCTCTGAACAGCCGAAAAAGGCTGCTCTTTGTCCAAGTTTGCCTCCAAAAAGCCTCCCCAAGAACTGTGATGCTGTTATTTACAAAAACTAGCATTAGTCTCTCACTGAACTGAAGCAGAGTCAAGTTACAGGATCATTCAGTGCAAGTCATGGTACAATTACTCTGAGTTGTATCTTGGATACTCAGGATGCCAGGGGTACTGTATGGCTTACAAAGCCACTGAAAAAGGTCATTCACTGACAGAACATTTCCAGAAACCTTTGGTCCAAAAGCATCTTTTTCTTGCTGACCACCTTCCCAAGAGCTCCCAGATGCTCCACTCTCCCAGAGAACAGATTAGAAATGCATTGTACAGACAGCTATTTCTCTTGCTCCCAAGCAGAGGTGGCAGCCAGGAGCAGGCTGCTGTCAGGAAATCAGCCCACATCCTACTTGGTCTGGTTTTCTGCTCTCAGAAAGAGGGCAGGTGGCAGCAGGTCAGACTCCCAGCTGTTCCCCTTTCCAAGGGTATGAAACATCCACATACTGTACTGTGTATGTGCAGAAGGTCTGATTCCACAGCAAGGAAGGGCTGCAGCATCTGTCCTTTTTGAGCTGTTAGAGTAACTCATTCCAGCCAGAAAGGCTGGAGGGCATCACCATTAATGTAAAAGGCAAATCAGTTGTGGTAATTCAGCTGTGAAAGTTTTCAGAAGTGTCAAAGCATGGCTTTTTCCTCAGCTCTAGTTCATTCACAAGTATGAACTTTACGACATAAACCTCACTCGATTAGGTGTGTTTTAACAAGCTGAAGTTCCTTGCTGTCTCATGTTGAATTCCATAAAATCTACGTGTCCTCATCCATCTGCTCTGTCCCAAGGTCCTACTCAGACAGGCTGGAAGCGTCGTCATCCGTCTGTTCCCCCGAGTGGTACAACATCAGCGCGTGGGTCTTGTGGGTGATGGTGACCGTGCAGGGCCCCTGGGCCCAGGGCTCTCCATCCACCTGCATCGGCATCTTCGAGCTCTTCAGGATCAGCTGGGATCAAACAGAACAACACACAATCACAGCAGCTCAAAGGAGCTCTGAAAACACCTTTTCCAGGTCCAGTGTACTGATGCCAGGCATGTTTCCAGCCTGGACAGGGAGAAACCAGTAGAGAACGAGCTGCACTCACAGGCCACCGACCACAGCAAGGCCGTGAATTAGGACATAATTAATTTTTACTAAGCAAGAGAAACATCTACCTCAACTGCAAACTGCAACTTCAGATCTGAAAGCTGAGTGATTGAGATTCTGTACTGTGCATTAAAAAAAAAATTTAGGGAAGCAGGTTCCCAACAGGCACTTACCCTCACTGTGTGTGCCTGCCCCAGGCGAACAGGGTTGGCCAGTTTAACCTGGATCTGGGCACAATGGAAAGAACCATGAACACCAACAACTTCCAGAAGTCCATCATCATGTCTGGGAAACAAAAACAGGAGACTCTTCTTAGTGATGCTCATGAGCTCTAGCATACCTGTCCAAATATTGCACAGTCCTTTTATGGCTTCCACACGGAGATGACAAATGTTCTACAAACAGGTTTATCTATTTGTGCTGGACAACAAAGCAAACTGAACAGCAAATAAAACCATCAAACCCTGCAATTATGGAGGAACACACCAGCTGGCTTCTGGAAATTATAGATATGTGACTTCCTCAGGCTCATTGTGCTTACTTAAACCTCACAGTGGACTTCTCTTCAATAAACTTGTAAAATTTTCTTTCTTTTCACTCAGTTATTAATCTACAGAAAAATCTTTTAATGGCTTAATTTTTTTCAGATTTGAGTAAAGGACCTTGCCCAAGTATTTTTTAGAAGTTTTTTAGAAATTTTTCAGAAATCTTTTAGAAATTTTTTAGGATCATAAGCCTTGTAACAGAACTACAAAGTATATTTATATATATGGCATCTGAAGAAGGAAGTCACAGGAGGGAATAAATAATGTTCCCACACATTTTTCTCTTTAGTATTGCTCCAGGTTACTCAAGCATAGGAGTTAAAACTTGGACATGTTTTGTTGTTACTTTCTATTTTAACCTCCACTGAGATGTGTTCTTTAAGATTCTGAAATAGATCCATACTTTTTGAAGGCTACCTTAATTTGTAACAGCCTCTTCAGTTCTACTGCTGTCTGTCATGCCAGACATTTTGAAAAAGTCTTTAAAAAACCCCCTGATGTGTGGGATGCATTTAGTCCAAGTCTCTAATATGAAGAAAATAAACAAAGGTGAGACAGCCTAGGAATCCTTCTGATCTGCAGGTAAGCCTGGCTACATAAGCACAGTCTGCTGGAGGGAATTCCTTACACTACAAGGACTGCTAAAGGAAAAAATGCAAAGCCAAAAATGCACTGTGTACCTTGCCAAGGGGTAAGGTTCATCCCCCATTCCTTCCCAGAGCCTGCAGCCACCTCCCCAGTATCCAATATTCAGCACAATGATGCCTTCCAAATTTGGCAACTCGATCCTCTCACCATCCAACTCTAGCTTTAAAAGACAAACAGAAGTTAATTACTGTGGATAAAATTCAGTACTTCAGTATAAGCTAGTTATTCTCTTTATGCTCTTTTAATAAGCTTCCACTTGAAGGAAAATTGGCCCCGTACAAATAGAATGTGTTTTCTTTCAATACTTGAAAAAAAATTACTTCTGGTTTCACAAGATATCCTGAGCTGTAGTAAATTTCTGATAGTAAAGAAAAGAAAAAGAACTCTCACTTATGTGAGCCTCTGGTGCTAAGGCAAATTTTATCTGAATATCAGTGCTTGAACTCATAGAACTGAGTCAAGGCCAGACAAAAAATTAGGAATTTTCAGTAAGCTCAAAGACACAAATTCCATGAAGGAAGCTGCAGATAGCAAAAGGAACATCAAAAATACTCCAAGGCCAGACCCACCCTTACACAAATATCACACAGATGTAAAGTGCAAAGCTTCTTCCCTTTTTTTTCCCCATAAGTTTTTACACTCCACTGACTATCCAGACAATAAGCAAGCTAAAAAAAACTTACCTCAACCTTTTTGTTAAGGTCTTTACATTCTTGTACTAAGCAGTCTTTGGTTCCATAAAAAAAATAAACAGCCTACAAAAAACCCCAAAACAAAACAGGGAGAAAACACTGTTAGAAAAAGACAACACATAGGGAGACTATTTGAAATACTCATGTACAGTTATGGCTCTGCAAACCTTATCTAAACCTCATATGTAATATATTTCCACATCAAACTAAAGTTTCCAAATGAGATGGGCTACAACTTGAATCAGAAACTTACTTTCCACTTGAAAAGGAAATAGGCAATGTCTTTAACCCGCTAAGTTTCAAAGCAAATGAGAAATTCTGAGCAAAAACTGTACAAACAACAAATTCTGTAAGCAGAGCCAAGGCAGTAACACTTGGGAGTGGGCTAGAAATGTTTTTTTTTACCCACGGAATCCCCTCCCCAAGAAAAATGGATTCAAACTCTTAAAATTGCACAAAAGGAAGTAGGGGAGTGAAGCAATGTAAAGCAGAAAATAGCCTTATGTCAGATCCACAACTACAAGGAGGAAATGTCACTTTACCAAACCCACCTTATTGATAATTCTGCTGGAAAACAGAGAGGGAGTCTTCTCACGATGAGCATGGAAATTTAAAGCCATGAGAGCATCAGGTCCTATAGAAAAGTAGTTGTTCATTGTGAATACCTGTAAGACAGAACTTCCAGTTATGGCCTTATTAAACATTATTATTAGGGTTTAAAACTCAGAGAATTTAATGGGAAGTTGGTAAACAGAAAAATACTTATAGAGGTATTCCACAGAATTCAGATTTATACTTGCAAGCCATACCTTTGGTTTCCTCAAGTTGTAGTATCCTTTGTTTGTTACTTGAACCTTCCATCTGAAAAACAACAGTTGTTACTTAGACTCGTGACAGTTCTCAGTATAAGGCTGCAGTGAGGAATCCTGTATCTATATTGGGATCAAGTCAAAAGACTAAATTTAGTTAAATTATGAAAGAGTTAAGCCCTGCAGAACAATTACATAAAGACCAAATTTGGACCTCACTTTTTGTAGTTCCTTCCAGCAACACTTGTGTTTCTTCACATAAAGTGCTGCAGCAGGTCATTAGCAGAGCTATAGCAGTACTGGGTCCCATACATTTTACCTTTTCACTGTTCCTTACCTGTCTAGTTTGATTCCATCTGCCTCCATGACATTCCGTAAGATCTGTTCCACAGGGACTTCTCCAGCATAACCTGCCCCCCAGCCCAGTGTATTGGACAGGTCATTCCCTGTTCCCAGAGGTAAAATTGCAACTTGTGGGATATATCGTTCTTGCCCCTAGGACACAAAACCACTGCGTGTCAGCTCCTGCTCCAGCACTCATTGTCTCCATTTCATCCCCAAATGCTCAGATTAGGTAAATACCATAAATCCTGACAGCAGCCTGTGACACAGAGCAGGGCACTGGGCTGGCACTGTCAGCACAGCAGCTGGCACATTGAACTGCTTACCACAGGGATAATGTGAAGGAAGGAAATGTTAAACCACTGTGAGAAGGAAAGAGAATACAAACACAACATGGAAACAGTGCATTAGGAACACTGAACAGAGTACTGCTTCAAAGGAATGATGCTTTGGATCTGGGAAGTGACATGAACTGAGAGATGTAACACAGCAGACTCTGAACAAGACACCAAAATGCTCTTACAGACCGAGGTGACGTTGGGCCTAAATAACACATGCACACAATGCCAGTGTTCAACCACCCAGAGAAACACACACACACACACTCATGGGAGGAGAGGCAGTGTCTCACTTTCACACTGTCACCCACAGATGGAGCAGGTGATAAACATCTCTGCAGAGCTCAGTGACAGAAGCAGACACTCAGAACAGCTGCCTTAGCAAAGGGTTTGGCTCTCCTCACCACAGCAGGGTGAGCAGTTATTTCAGATGTACTATGGCCTTGGAAATTCAGCTGTGAAAAGCACTTGCAGTGAATTGGCACTGTGGTTACTATTTTTTCAAGCAGAGTTATCAGCCAGGTAACCTGTATTTGAGAGTCACGATAAATGAAGGGAGCAAATAACCTCCTGCTGATAATAACCTCAACAGTATTTACCTAACACCAATGACTCAATTTGAGCAAAGAAAAACCCAGATTTCATCAACCCTATTGGCTCTGAGGGACAATATATAAAGTGTCCAAGACCATTTAACCATACCCTCATATTCATTAACCTTTATAGTTACTTTATTTCTACTTTATCAGCACACAATAATTCTCAAGATGAGTTGATTATGCATGAAGTTGTAATAATGGCCTTCAACTACAATATTTCATGTATTAACAAGAAAGCTGCAGTAAAAAAAAAAGACATTGATATAAGAAGAGTAACTTCCTTTCAGCACTAGAAGAAAGTTTATTAGGTAAAGCACTAAAGCCCTTATAATTATTCCCCATTCTTAGTCTTCTCAGGAGTTCTTAGTAGTACCCCATAAACTGGAATTATCTTCCATTTCAAACCAGCAGTAAACACCCAGCTTATTTTTTCCTTCTCTGCTTGCTGTTAATAGGTGAGGGTGCAGACAGACAGCCTCTTCAGAATATATGATAAGGAGCAGAAGCAAATTACTGCTCTCATTCAAGCACTGGCAATATAACCAGTACAGCTGGCAAAATTATGAGGTTATTATAAAAGATTGAGAGTGCTGGGAGAAGCGAGCAGTCAGAGCACATTAGCCAGTGTCAGCCACGCTGTTTATGACAAAATAAATCTGTTTAGACAAAGAGGAAATAACAATGCATAAAATATCCTGCAGCTTGTTCTTGTCTTGTTTTACAGAAGAGAACAATTTTAAAAAGCTGTCATATTTTTCCTGAACTACAAGATGCACTTCCCAGAGCCCTCCCCCAATATGAATAAGCAATTCTGCAAATATTTCTCTGCAGGCCTATTCAGGGAGATGAAGACAATAAATGCAGGTAAGAGATTAGGGGTAGCAACAACAGCAACAAAACTCATTTCATCGTTTAGACATTTTTAAAATTAAAACCACAATACCTTTATCTTCATTTCATCAATGGCATCCAGGACCCAGCCCACTGTGCCATCCCCACCACAGACAAGAACTCTGACAGCGTTGCAGGGCAGCAAGGTACAGAGCTGGAGGGCTTTAGCAGGTGCAATTTTGCTCAGATCAAAAACCTGGAAGAAAGGGAAATAAGGAATTCCATCAGTTCACACAACATGAGTCAGGATTTGCCTCATGGATAAACAACTTCGAGAAGCTCATTCCAATGCAAAACAAGGATCCTCCATTTACAATATCACATTAGCAAATGAGCTGTCCTGACTTTTATGAGCAGGATTTGGTTTCCCAAATTCACAACAGAGCTCCAGCTGTCTCACTAGGATTAAATGGACTTTATTAAACTGAGCTGAGAGAGTCCTCAGAAAAGTCTGTATGTAGAAGCATGATGATGAATTCTGTAAAGATGAAAGACTTCAGATAAAAGTAATTTTATAACACCCAGAACACAAAGAGGTTTATTTTTTAAAGCCTTATTGGGATGCATTTAAAACAAATGCACAGTGATTTCTCTTAGGCTGTATTCCATGGCTGGGTTTTGAACTTCAAAGGAAGAGTATTAAGGTGCAGCCAGGAAATCCAGGGAACAACTGCCTGCCTTACGTCAACATCTTGTGCCATTCCAAAGGGATTTTAAGGGGAAAGCAACTACACAAAGCAGAAACTGTAAATGCTGACATTTCCACAAGTGAGGATTTAAAATACAGGTTTCAAATTAAGAAGATCTAAATACTTCATTTTCCAAAAAGTGTACCCTGTTTCAAGAGTCAGATACTTCTCATTAACTTAATGACTGCATTATTACTGTAAATAAAAAAAAATCTGGACTGGTATTAGAATCACAACAAACTTGGGGGTGGAAGGAGCCTCTACACTTCTGGTTTCTCTTTATGAAGCTGTTCTTCCTAAAGGAGCAAAATGCATGAATTTGTTTCCTACTGATCTTCCACAAGACCCCGCTGCCATTGTGTAAGCAAAGTGATGTTTATTCTAATTTAAACCTTCATTTTAGGATAGTGGCTTTTCACAGCAAATACCTGAACGGGGTTCAGCAGCATTTTAAATTCTCCAAGTAAAGTTTCACCCATGTTGTTCCCACTGCGAGTATTTGCCAGGATGATCACTGGCATCCAGTGTTTCCTGCAGTAAGGTACCACCTGCAAACAGTGAAAATCAGTCAGTCACACAAATACTGCACGTTTGAAAGTGTTTTCAGCCTTGCTCCAAAACCCATCCCCTGTAAGTGCTGAAAGGAGGAATTCACCAGTAAGTCTGAAGTAGTCAAAACAGAAACAAATATTTCTGACACATCAAGGCTGAAGATTCTGCAGTCCCCAGGAAAACAAACACTACAATGTTATGAACACAGCAGTAAAAAAAAAATAAAAAAAAAATCCCAAAACATTCAAGAAAGTAACATACCCAAAGCTCAGTATTTTGGAATAAAAAAGTTCACCCATATGCTTGTGCTTCAACAACCACATTAGTAAAACTACAAACACCTCTGAATTAGCACAGCAAGTACTTAATATACCTTGGAACATTTACCTGATAGTTATTAACCTGACAATGCACTGAGTTCAAGTTTCAATGTGTGTTTGTGGGTTTATTTGGTCCCAGAAGCAGGAGACCATTACCTTTTCATAACTGGTTTTTTTGTCTTTTCGCATCTGGTTGATTGTAGATAAATAGTAGGGTGGGATAATTAAGTCTTTGAATTCTCCAAATGTACACTCCTCAGTCTTTAAACAATCCACCATGCATTCATCATGCACAGTGTACTGACACCATGCACATCTGGAAAAAAAGACCAAAGAACATGAAAACAACCCTCAAACAACAGGCATGTTGATTTTGCTCAATTATTTTAGACAGACTAACATTCAGCAAACTACTTATGTTGGCACACATCATTATAAGTAATATTTAAAGCACGTTACAGGGAAAACCCTGCATTCCCTGGAAAACTATACATTGGCTACAGAAAATTACATAAATTGCTCATTTGCTTTCGAGTCTAGGAAAGCATTTGAATTCTGTGGGGAAAAAAACCCTGACAGCTGTAAATTAATTTTGTTCTCAGTAAAATATAGGTGCTATAAATATCCTCCTGCATTGTTTGTGATATTAACAGTTACACTGAAAGCCTGTATGAGAACCTGAGCTCCTCTCCATCCTTAAAGAGCACAGATAAAACACTGGAGTTTAATTCAATAAAGTACTACTAGTAATATTAATTGCTGCATTTCTTAATATTGCTAATACCCCTTTAAATCTGAAACCTAAAAGGCTACACAGCACAGTGCAATGCTGATGGGATTTTGTTATGCAAAACTGCTGTGTTTTTTGACCTCTTCTAAAAGCTGCCCTGGAAAATGGACTGGAGCAAGAGGAAATATTGCAATATCCAGTACCAGCCTCTGCAGAATGTTAATCCTCATCTGGTACATCCAAAGCCTTGATTTAAGCAGCTGGGAAAGCTATTTTTGGAGTTCCCCTGACTAATCCAACACACGAGTAGCAATGATACTTGCCCTACACCGTGACTTTCTTTTCCTCTTCTTCCTTCCTTTCCCCTTTGCCTCCAAATTCCTCCCCTTTCTTCTTCTCCTACAGACACTCTCAAGGTTCTGTTTCTGAAAGTAATACTCTTATACTGTAATTCTGCTTACTTACCAAGCAGTTTGCCAGTATCACACAGAAGCAAAGCAAAAGCTGGCAGAATATATGCTTAAAAGAGGACATCCTTTGGGAAGGCTGAAGCAACACACTGTACCCAGGACCTGGGGCACTATCACTGTATTTTGGCACAACATGCCACAGACAACTTTGCAAGCAGCCTTACTAATGACAGTGAAAGCCCATTTAATGGTTCCTTCCATTTTTAAACACTCTTAGCAGAAACTTTTAACAATATATTATATTACAGTAGGTTATAAAACTTCCCATTAGCTTTTTTTGTGCATCCTTAAAAATAAACCTGAAACCTCTATAGGACAGTTGTTTGTTCTATTTACACTGAGCAGATGCCAATTTTGAGATGTACAAACACACTCTGGTGTTTTGAACTGTGAGCTGTGCCCCCCATTGCTGAGGCTACCCACTGAACGAATGACAAATGTATCAGAACCTTCTTAACGTCACCCCCTAAAACACAAACTCTCTTGGACACAGAGAGTCTCTTCTATGTAATTACACAGCAGCTTCCCCATCGTGCTTGAGTAATGCAATTAAGAGAACGAGTGGACATGAGATGCAATGCCGCACTAATCTTAATCTATGACTCAAATTACCCACAAGCATCCATTTTAATTTTAGGCTCTCTGAAGTTGTTTTTTTTTAAACGATTTCTTATCTGATTACTGCAGGACCTCCTTGGAGGCGATGTCTACCATTAACCCTGCAGAAAATACAACACTGACAAGGCACCGTACGCTGTGTTATAGAGTCTAAGCCCCCAGCAGTACCTGTAGTCGCAGAGCTTGGGCTGGGTGCCGCACTGCTGCTTGCACACCACGCAGCAGCTGCAGAGGGGGACGTTGCCCCTGACCCAGTGGTGTGGGATGGAGCTTTGGGCTGCCCCGGCGCCTCTCGTCATGATCTCCTTGCAGAGGAAGCGCTGGTCCGCCTTCTTGAGGCAGCGCTCGCTGGCGCGCAGCCCGCAGCAGCCGCAGAAGGCTCCGCGCAGCATGTGCTGGGCACACACGCAGCAGTACGAGGGCTGCCCGAACAGGTCCGTGTAGTGCCAGTCGTGCTTGCTCTTGCGGAAGATGTCCCGTATCAGCAGCTGCCGCCGCGACCGCTGGAAGCTGCACCAGGCGGTGATGAGCACGGGCAGCAGCACGGAGAACAGCGTCCAGAGCGCCAGGCGCCAGTCGGCCCCGCCCGGGCCCTCCATCCCCGCGGCTCCCCGCACTAACCCCTCGCTCCGCTCGGGCGGGCGGCGGGGCGAGCGCCGGCACGGCCCCTTCGCTCAGGGAGCCAACGCGCAGCTTCATGAACCATCCTCTAATCCCTGCCCGCGGCTCGGCACCGACCTGCGCCACATCGGGCGGGCGAGAGGCTTCCTGCGGGGGCTCCTCTGGCGCCCGCCCGGGCCGTGCGCGGGGCCGGGCCGCCCCCGGGGCTGCTCCGGCGGGGGAGCGGCCGCTCGGCCCCGGCCGCCCCTCGCCCTTCCCTCCGCGGCGGGCACGGCGTGGCCCCACCCGCGGCCCCTCGCCCCCCGCGCCGCTCCCTCGCCCCGCGGAGGTCCCGCCGGCGGGGCAGTGCCGGGGCAGTGCCGGGCCCGCAGGACACGGCGCGGACCGAGCGGCGCCGCGGGACGCGCGGGCGGCGGAAGCGGAAGAAGCGGCCGAGGGCGGTTGCCAGGAGACGGGCGCCGCCCGCCCCCCGGCCTGTCGCGATATCGGGGATGTCACCAGGGGGGCCTCCGGCACACGCACCCGCGACAGTGTGTGACGGAGTGGTTCGGCTCCGGCTCCGCCAGGCCCGGGCCCAAGGCGAAAGCCGAATCACCGCCCTGTTTGTGCCTTGCTTGCCCAACCATAAATGCTCTTCCCCATAATTTCGTTCTGTCGTAGAATCACGGAATCATCAAGGCTGGAAGAGACCTTTAAGATCATCCAGTCACACCGTCCACCAGCACTGCCACTGTAACCCCTAAACCACCAAAGCCCATCACCCAGCTCCTCGTAAACACCTCCAGGGATGGTGACTCCACACCTCCCCGGGCAACCTGTTCCAATGCCTGACCACACAAACAGTGAAAAATTTTTCTAATATCTATTCTGAATCTCTCCTGTCTCAGCTTAAGGCCATTTCTGGTCCTCTCACGGCAGGCACGGCAGAAGAGATGGGCCCCCACCTCACTACACCCTCCTTTGAGGTGGTTGTGGAGAGCAAGGAGGTCCCCCCTGAGCTGTGCCTTTATTGCCCAACATAAATGTTTTCCCCTATAATTTCATTCTGCCCTCATGTGTTCGGCTGTCTCCCCTGCAGCAGTTCAAAGAACAGTGACTGCTATTAGAACCTACAGGTTTTTGCGCTTTCAAAACCGTATCTTGAGCAATGACATAAATCCATGCAATATATAAAAAATTTCTTGGGATTTTAGGGTCTTGGTATCTTAAACCATAGGCTGGAAAATGCAAATGCTCCACAGGTGGGCAATACCCAGGTTTCCAAGAAAAGCCCTGTCAGAAAAGCACTTCAGAACAGCCTGACCTCTGAACTGCCCCATCCCCACCTCATGCTTCACTCTGGTCAAGCCCTTGTGCCCACAGCACTCACATTTTTAGCTTTTAGATTTTTATGTCAAACATGGCACTGCCCAGGAGAGCTCCAGACATTTCTCAAGGCTGAAACTACCTGTTTGCAGTGACATTTGTTAACCTTCATCCTTACTTCACACTGTGTTTACTAGTAAGGACATTTATAATCCTATTTTCTACTAGCTTGTCCTGCAAAGAGAGGAATTATGTGAGTTTTCACTTGTATGATTCTATTAATTTGGTAAAAAACTCTGCTGTGTTTCTCAGCAGTGACAATTTGGCTTTGCTAGAGTTAAACCCCTTTAGTATGTACTTCTCTGCTGGAGTAAAGTTAGAGACAATCTTTGAAAAAGATTTGCAGCTGCCTTTGAGATTAATATTCTGTAATAAGCAATTGTTTCTTTTAAAAACCCTAATATACCTTAGGCACCCAAAACCTTTGTTCGCTGTGCCAAATGTAAGGTGATGTGCTTTATTTTCACAAATCTAAAATACCCAGTGTAACTCCGAAGCCTGAAGTGGAAAAAAAAGGTCTTCTATTTTCTTTCCCCCAGGAACAGAGTTATGCTGAGAATGTGTGTGCAGATAATAGACTAATTCAAACCTTCAGCTGTTTTCAAAATCATACTATCGCCCAAATTAAAGCATAAACAAACATTTGTGACTGACGTAGCTGCTTCAAATAGGAGGATGCCTTGGTCAGTGTTACTCATTTTGGAACAGACCGAGAGAAAGCAGAATCAAAATGAAGAAGTTTCTTGTGTTTGTCTCCTTTTTGGTCCTGATGACCACTGTTACAGGTAGGAGTTTATATCAACAAACCTGTGTATGTATGTAGAGCTGAAGAGCATATAAGTAGTATTAGTTCAACCTTCTATTTTAGTTTTCATTATTCATATATTTTCATATCTTTCACTTTTAGTACTTAACTTTTTTATACTGCAGGGTTTCCACTATTTGATTTTTAACAGCCATGCTGTTGTATTTGGTGTTTAACTCTCTGCATCACCACTCTGTAGTAATTTGTTGTAAACCCAAAAAGTTTAATTTTACTAGCTTACTATTTTAATCTTATTTTACCAAGGTCCTGCAAGTGGAATGTTCATTGCAATCTCTCCTTTTCAACATCTAACTCGTTACTTTGAAAAAGAATCCTATAAAGCAACACGGAAAAGAACAAAGAGTTGGAAGAGTCACTAATGCCAGTGGTTAGATGGTGCTGTTATAGTTCCTCATTTTATAGTAACATGAATATGTAGGCTTTGCTTCCTACTAATAGAACCAGAGAAAACACAAGTATAAAAATAGTTTAAAATTCCACTCCTATCTCCTGGAATGCAATATCCCCTAGGAAGGGGCTGTAAAGAAAGAACACTTTGTATATAGACAAAAATCAGTTTTGGAGACACTTCATTTTGCAACTGACAGGTAAAATATTAACTTTTTAATAATTTCAGAACTAATTTCTGCTTTTCTGTCTTTAGACACTTCACCAATTTTGTCTGAAAAAGAGGCCAAACAGCTTCTGAGAACTCGTCGTGAAAGCAGACCGAGAAAACCTGGTTTCCCTGACGAGCCAATGAGGGTGATTTGACATTTACTATTAAACTACATTAACTAAAAAAGCCCAGCACCAAAACCCCCAAAACATTTGTGCTTAGCATTAAGTTTCTATAGATTTAATTCCAAGCAATGTGTTATGAGTGTCACCCTTTTCAGCTGCTGAGTTCTTCCATGAAATGTTAAAAAACCCCTTTGCATTCTTTTGGTGAGTGCTGAGTATTGCTCAGGAAATGTTCACTTGCAGAACGTGCAGATTATTTATCACGGTTCAAAAGCGCCGATCAAATTATCGCGAAGAAAGTGGCTTTTCATTTACGGAAATGTGGATTTCATCAGGTTGTTCCTGAAAAACTAAATAACAGGAAATGTCTTCTGCTTGCAGTATATTCTGCACTGTGGGCAGAGAGGAGATGCAGGTGTCAGTGGTCAGTGTGGAGATTGAGGTAGTTCTCAACTAGCTTTTAAAATCACTTACTTTCATTCACTTATTTATGAGTGCTACAGATAGGAAGTTTTTTTATGATACTGTAGGAGTTTTTAGTTGCTAGCTTAATATAACAGCATTGGGTTTGCTAGCTTAATGTGATATCTACACATATTTATTTCTAAACCATATTACAACAAAAGAAAAAGTAAAAGAATTAAAGGGCCTTCTGTTTTACTTGCTTTGACAAGATGTAACATATAATTCTGCACTTCTCAAGGGTACTTAAGGTATTTTAAAATTACTGCCTGCTCCTTTCCAAAGTAAATAAACTGAGCTAAAATTACATGGTTCTGAAGAGGCAAACCCCACAGAAGCCAGAAGCACCAATGGACTGTGAGTGTGTGACAAGTGCAAGGGGCTCGGTTTGGTGTGGTACTGAACACCCCTGAACTCTGTAAGACATGAGGAGCACTAGAGACCTTGAGGATTGAGCTCAGACTGTGCCAGGACTGTGGAGACAGCTCCTGGTTTTCCCTTTCCAGTGGGTATTGTACACCAGCCAAAAAGAATCCACCTGGCCCTGCACCACTCTGGCTGGACACGCTGTTTGTCAGGTGTGACACCACGACAAATCAAAGCTGTCACAAGGATGTTGCTCCACACTTGTTAACAGCCTTGTACACTGAGAATTGCACAACAGAGCCAAACCCCACAAGGCTTCACTGCTGCCCACAACACTCAGGACTGGGTTGGTTTCTAAGCTGTTGTTAAATGAGCCTTGCAGTTTTTGCAAATTAGCAGGAATACAGCTCCCATCTGTGCTCATGCTTAATATACCACCAGGAATAATGTTATATAGTAAATATAGCACATATTGAATACAAAGTAAAAAAAGCAGTAGAACAGTTGGGTTGAGGTAAATCCTGTATTGCAAGAAGTTACAAGCAGACATGCAACATTTAGTCTATGGTTTAGTTTTAGGGAGTCCTGTGAGGAGCAGGGAGTTGGACTTGATGATCCCCATGGGTTCCTTCCCACTCCAGACACTCTATGAGTCTATGACATTGTGTGGGGAGAGTAGGGAGCCAGGGCTAGAGAAGTGTTGTGTCACTGACTCTCCTGCTCTGTCCTTGCCACTCTCCATCCTACTCAATTAGGAGCAATTTCCTCGTTGAGGAAATCCAACCTTTTTTTTATTTTTTTTTCTAGACAGCAAAGTTGACCTTCTGTAAGAAAACCCAAACATAAGAGTGTTTGTTTTGCTCACTAATTGTCAAGGTTTTCAGTAGCAAAGGAAACATCTTCCAGCAAAAAGCCAACTCTTGCTGCCATGTGGAAAATGGAGATTGTCCCTTGTGAGTGAAGGTGCAAGGCTGCTGCATCCCTGTGCACAGTTCTACCACTGGCTCAGGGAGAAAAACTGATTTTGTATGGATGCTTTGTAGCAGAATGAAATGATTTCTGGGATGAACCCACCTCTGTTCATCTATTTTAAGCAAAAGCTGTTTGTACTAGGCCAGATCATGCTGAGCTGGGGAATGTAATTTGCAATTCTTTGTGACACTCTTTGACTTCCACAGTGCTGCTGGAGTCAAAAACCTGTTCAGTTACAGACAGCAAGATCTGCCCCCTTTGTTTATTACAAAAATGTAATTTATGTTGTCAGCATGTTTTAATCTTACTTTGACTGAGATCCTGCTTTTTATAACGTGGCCTCTTCTCAGTCATATAGTTCTGTTCTCTACCAGTTCCTAATGCAGTCTGTCACCAGGGACTTGAGCCAAGTCTCCCTGTGCTGTGAGGAGAGAAAGCCCAGTAAAAGGCAGGAATCTAATGCTGCCTGCTGGCAGCCAGGGTACCCACCCTCTGCTCAGCACAAAGAGCAGGGAGCTGGATGACAGTGGGAATACTTGGCCAGTGCAAAGGTTTCAGGCTACAGCTTCCATTCCAACAGTGCCTGCTGTGCAAAGCAATGGGGTGTATTTGGAATAAATGTATCTACTGTTCACAAAGCTTAGGAGCCCACATGCACTGGGACTGGGGCTTTTTAAAAGTAAATTTTGTTCCTGAAGGAGGTCAAGTTTTTGATACACAGCCCACTTTACTTTGGTAATTTGTTGCTTAGACCAAACCCCCTCCTTATAAATTGGTATGGGAAATTCACATTATTTTATTTATCACAGAAAGACCAGTCAGCACTGATGTGTGCTACCCTCCTAGAACCCTTCAGAGTTCTGCCACATGATCCTACAAGGGGTTAATGTTCTTTAATCAGCAGGAATCAATTTTCAAAAGAGGCTACAACAGACCTATCTGTGAGAATCCTCTGTGCCCTCAGGACCAACAGAGGCTTCTGTGTTGATATGCAAATGAGAAATGTGTATGCAGACCTCCAAATTTATGAATATTGTTGTAAAACTCTTGCTTGCCACCTTTACTGATCTGGATGATGATGTCATTCATTAAATATTGCTAGGTTGGGGCAAGCTGACTAGCAACACTATTTCACTATATTTGATTATTTTAAGAGGTAAATTAATTGCTCTTACATAAGCTGAAAGATTCTGCTGGTTCATTGGCCTGACATTAGAATGGAGTGATTACATAATGAAATTACTTCTTCTTTTCTTTAAATAGGAGTATATGCTTTATCTCCAGCGCTTGGAGCAGAGATCAGAAGAACAATTCCTTGAACACTGGCTGAATCCACATTGTCTCCCCCACTGCAACAGGGATCTAGTGCATCCAATCTAATGCTTTTGCCCACCCTGCAACTGGTATATATATTTCTTCTACAGTGCATACTTATTTTATATATCTATAAAACATATATTTGGACATTTTTATGACAGGAGAAGCCTTCCTGCATTATTTAAATTTTGTCAACTGGCATGAATTTGAATCATCACCACAATAGTGATGCTGTCACTCCCAGTTAACTTTTTAACATAAAAGTTACAGATTTAGCCCCATGTTTTCAAAAGCTTTTAAGCAGGAGAATGCAGAGATGGTGTCTGTCAGGGCTGATCTGCTTCAAGAGACAGAAAGTTCATCTGCTTAAAATTCTACTATTTATACATATCTAAATACCTTTAAAAATCAGGGTGTTGTGGTAGACTTCAATGGAGTTATGCTAATCCACAACAAGCCAAAGGTCTGAAACTTATTTAAAAACAAAAACATAAAATTCCCAAACCTCAGCCTTAGGAGGTAAGTTGGCAGTTTTCAAAAAATCTTCCAGCTGAGGCACAGTTGAGAGCTGGCTCACTTAACTACAGGAATTCTGCACAGCAGCTTCTCACAGGCCACTGTGAAGAATTCATGTTAGAAAAGTGCTTAAATGATTTGAAGCCCTTTAGATGTTGTGGTATAGCCAATGTCAGAATGTTTTTTAATTATGTTTTGTTTTTTTCTGCAGATCTCCATGGGCACATGGATTTATACTATGATTGTGTTAAGAAGGACAAGATTATTCCTGCATTGGCTACGTGCTCCTTGTAGAGCTGAACCTCTTTGCAATACAGTGCAATCCTAGTGATACAGCAAAACTTCCAGCTACAAGTGGTTACATATGTTACAGACCACCATATATTTTCTACCAGTAATGATTGCATACGTGAATAAATGAATCAAGGGTTTCCCCCAGTTTCTGAGTTATAGGCAAGAATAAATCCCTGATTAGTCCTTTAAAGGGCACAGCTTTAGACTATCTGAAGCAAGAGGAACTTAGAGGGAGAGGTCCGTAGAAAATGGGAGAATATCAACATGAAGAGGCAGCCAGCTTTCTGGGCTTTGGAGGAATCCTTAATTACAGTTTTCTAGGTAAAATAACAATATTGCATGAAGACATAACATTTACACAACACTGTGTTTAGTTGCCTGATGAGTATTTCATGTATTGTTTCATAATAAAAGCTTGGCTCAATTCCATTTTCAGATGATTTTGCTACCTTAGTCTTCCATACTACTTGCTGACAAAAATCACTGGAAGTGAGGCTCAGTATTGTGAAGTACTAAGGAAACATCAGAGGACTTTTTAGGATCAGCAGTTGGGAAGCACTATAGTGCAGTCTAACAATTTTGTAGTTTCTCTGCACAACTATCCCTTTCCTCTAGAATTCTGCCAGGAGGGGTTACATGTATCCAGCCAACCCTTTCCTGCCTGTGTGCCTTTATAACCTGTGCCTTGGAACAGAACGTCTTGTACAGTCAGATGGCAAATATATGATATCTGCAAAACAACAGGAAAAGTTTCTTGATGGCTCTTACATGACTGTTATGATCTGTAAAGGCAAGAGAATTAGTTATGAATGGACCAGAGTAACATTCAGAGCTCCTCATTGTCACTCTAAAAACCTGAGGACTGGTAGCAAAATAAAACACAATTTTATGAAGATATATAAGGTAATTACTGCTACAGAGCTTTTGATAAGCTGGAATGGATCAACAGTCCTTCCACTATACTTTCTTCCAGTAAGAGAACTCCCCTAGATGACTCCAAGGAAATAATTTAAATCTCAAAGCATCAAAGACTTGCTTTCCCCTACTGCCAAGATAAATCTTAGATTAAATCTGGGAGTGTAAAAAAGCATAATCAGGCTGCTATTGTGGGCTTCATTCATAACACTCTCAATACACAGATCTAAATTTGCATATCTCTTTGAGTTAAAGTCATTAGGTGAAATCCTGGCTCTGTTTTTACTTGCAAAATGAAAAATTCATGCTGATGCCAATTATGCCAACTTTCACCCTGTGAAAGTCAATTTTCAAGTACTTCTTTGAAATAAAAGAACTCCAATCTAATTATATTCAGTCATTTGTTAGATAACTGGCAAGGTTAAATGGAGCTTCTAGGCCAACCTCAGTAACACTGAGCTAATCCTAAAACAAACATGTGGAACAGGGACTGTTTATTGTTTTAAAATTTGCTTTTCCACATTAGGGCCGAAGGATCTCATATAGGTAACTCAAAAGAAAAGTTAAGTATTATTAAATCTAATTAACAAGGAGAAAACTAAAAACATAGAAAGGTGAAGTACTTCCAGGTCAATGATCCATGTTCTCTCCCACTTCATAAAGGAAGAAATTATGGTATAGTGTTAATAGCCTTTAGCCCACTCATCTGGTCAATGGGCAAAAGAGCCAACTCATATTTGCACTCAGGTTCAAATCAAAACCACTACCAGTGTTTCTAGAATTCCAGCATTTAAACTTCTTTACAAAAGCAGAGTCTCTCTTGAAAGTATCTACACTTCTCTTCTACTTAAAAACTGACTATTGAAGAACCTCCTGGTCCATCAAGGTAAGTAAATCAGCAGACACCATAAAGGAAAGTCTGAAACACAGGGGAAAAAAGAAGTGTAAAGAAAAAGAGAGAGAACAGAAAATTTTGAAATTAAAAATAAAAATCCCTAGACTGGATTCTCTGGAATCCTGTGATCATGAAGAAAATAGCCAAGATATTGCTTTTTAAGACATCCAGCTTTTCTGATAGATTTAAGAAGCCAAGTCTTCCATTCATACAAATTAATTTGGGCCCTACAAGTAAACATAGAAAAACCCTTCAGCCTCCCCGAGAGGCAGCCAAAGAAGAGGAGGCCAGCCCAGCCCAGCCCAGCCCAGCCCAGCCCAGCCGACTTTCCTAAGTTTGCTCAGCACTGGCAAACTCTGAAGGCTGAAGAGACAGTGAAGGTGTGAGTGTGTCTGCTTTAGGCTGTTGCCATGGATGTGGCAACCCCTCATCCTGCTTATTATACACTTCTGCATGTCCATAACACACACACAGTGTTTTACACATAATTCGGTGGACTAATAAGAGAAAAGGATCATAGGATCAGGTATAAATAAATTAGCTCATTTATTATGACTCACCAGTGAAGAAACTTATACATGATTAGCATAAAAAGTAAATACTGCATAAATATTATACTTAGTTATAGCTACAGAAGTGGTGTAATGAAGCTTTGTTTCAGAGTCCTTCAGTGTGATTTTATTCTCTCAGATCTTTCCTTCAGAGCTGTGCTGGAAATCATCTGAAGCTGAACTAGATTGAGTGTGTTCAAGGATTAGTTGGAGGTTTATTTTTGTCCATGCCTAAAATCTTGGGGGAAAATGCTGGACTTTTATACATGCATGCAAACCATTAGTTTTCCTACTGGGTGAAGATTTATGATAATCTGTATCATATTAAGTAATTACAATTTGCCTGTGGAAGCCACGAGAGGGCTTAATATAAATGAAATAGGAAGAACAAATGTCCTGAAAGTTGTATACTGAAGGTGGGAAAGCTGGAAAAATAGTTGATTTCCAAAGGCTTTTAAAGAAAAGGATTACAAAAGGCTTGGGAAAACCTTTCATCCATGGAAGTGAGAAAGACAACCATTAGCTGCAATCGCTGACTTGCTCCATATCCAGTGCCTGCTGCCTTCCCTCGGCTGAGGACCTGCCCACTAGATGCCACTGTTTCTGCACATATTCGGCATCACAGCCCCCAGTGACTCAAAACACCTCATCCCTCCTTCTCCCCTTCACTTTTTTACTCCTTTTCTTAAAATGTTCAGCTCAGATGATTGAAATGCAAAGTCACCTCTAAACCATAAAAAAAAGACCCTCAGCAAATGGCTGATTTTTTTTCCCTTTTGGATCACAGGCTGTGAATGTGGGTGTGAGTGTGGTGTCTGCCTGGCTACCTGCTTGTGTTTAATTATGCCACAGAAAGAAATGGTTGAGAGCTCCTACACAGCACACTGTAGTGGCTTGTGACTTTTTACTGTTTGCCATTCAAATACAGAACCTAAGAAAGGATTTTGTGTGTTTGCAGAAGCTCTTCCCTCTCAGAGCAGGTCCCATCTGATCTATCTTCAGCTACCCCAGTGTAAGCTGCAGATTAACACATCGGGAGAAGCATCACTCTTCAAGGCATGGTGTTATCTTCCTACATTTATTATCTTAAACAGCGTGGGGGACTGTGTTTTAGGTGCTGTACAAACCTGCACTGAAAAGGCAGACTGTGCCCAGAGCCTGAAATGCAGTGCCTCTCTATAAAGAGCAAATAAATAATACCAACTCTAATTTAAACACACAACAATTCAATGAAAAAACACAAAGGCTGGAATTTTTGAAAGCATCAACTTCTTCAGCAAGGCCAAGACCAAAAGGTTTTATCACAGACAGATAAATAGGACACGAAGTAGTTACACTAATGCCACTAAGCACTTTGGCAGTTCAAATAATTGGCTGTTTCTACCAGACTGCCTTACCTTGCAGGAGAACATGCACCAGAAGTACTAATTTGCTAAGATTGGAATTTCCAGGAGGCTCACTGAAAGAAGGTCAATCACTTGCCTTATTTGAAATTCACTTTTGTAGTGGTGAAGGTAATGGAAAATGCAAGACTAAACTTACCAGTTTGCAGTTTAGGTGATTCAGTATTTGCCTGCCCCTCAGGGAGGCTGAGCAGGTGAGCCTATTCTTCCACCCACAACAGTTGGAGCATTTCTGAAACATGAACATGAAATATAGTTAGAAAGCAAATGCCTATGACCATCTGAAATGAAATGATGAAATAATATATATGGAAATGTTTCCCTGCAGTACTCCAGGCCTTTTTTTCTCTTTTTTTTGCAATAGTTCCAGCCTTGTTTCAACTGTCAGAATGTTGTTTTGAATGAAGACTTCTGTTATTGTAAGTGAATGAATGCATAAGTAACTTCTGAAGCTGTGGAGTGAAACTGGATGGATTGAATGTGATCACTGCAGCAGGAACCTAGTTTAGTTTCTCAGTAAAAACTTATTTTTTAATGACTAAAGAGATCAGAGTGGACTTTAGAAGGTTATCTGAGCCTTTTATGGTCTACAAAGAGTAGAAAACCCTGTGAGAACTATGTGTCTTGAGATTTCTGGTATGTGATTAGAAATGCTGAGTGATCTGTCTCCTATCTGGCATTTTAATCCTTTTTCAGGTCTGGGGGAAAAGCTGTGTACCAAAATGAAAAACAGTAAAAAGCAGAAAAGGTTCAATGAACTCTGAACTAATAAAACTATCCTTATTCTATCAAAGCAGCATGGCCAGCCCAGTGTAAGCTCAACATGAAACCAAAAGTTTGGAGCCCTACGATTATTCCAAATCTCAAGCTCATCTTGGTCCTTCCTGTGTGTTTTTTTTAAGAGATCATCAGCTGAAGTGCTTTTTTTTTCCAGTTTGTGGGCATTGGGTCTAAGGGTTCATTTGGGTATCTCTCTATATAACAAAAGCATCATGCACATACATTTATTGAACTGAGCGAGCCAACCTTCAACACAGGAGATTTTAGACCAAAGTGAGGCAGAACATTGCTTCATTTTGTATTTATCACAATGAACAGCAACTATTGAATGAGCTCAAAAAATGAATTCAGTAAAATGCTTCAGATGTTCAGAACGTACCTGGCTTAGAGATTTGCTCCTGAACTCTCTGGTGTGACTGACTATGTGCCTGCAGTGTCTATAAAACCGAGACCGGGATCCAGTCCACAAAATGCCTGGATTACCAAATTCACAGCACTTCTGCTATCCAGACACCAACAGAGCTCAATGTTCCACTTAATGCAATCAGGATGGACTTCTATATATTTCCCATACCCTGTACAGGATTAGTTCCAGCATCAGTAATAAACTCCAATTCTTCTATTATCAAAACATGGCTTATAAGCACATAAGTAATTAGCAGAGCACTTTTTTTTTTCGTCTGGCAAAGACTCTGATCAAGGTTCTGGGGAAAAAAATAGTAAAAAAGAAAGAGTAACACTGAGTGACAGCCCCAGGAAGAGCCACGGAAGGGGTTTTGTGCTCAATTTATTGGTGCCATGGAATGCACAGAACAGCACCAGGCTCTCATTATCTGTAGGGAACAGAACACTCCAGCAAACAGGGTCAGGCTGTTTCTGCAATCATGGAAGAATACTGGTACAATCAATTTATAGCCTCTTTAATGTACTGGGAAATGACAAGACATCTGAGGCCAAACTGTATAAAATCTACTCCTTTATGCCTTAGTTACAAGCCATTGAATATTTAGTCTGAGGCTGTGGATGTCATTGTCATTCATAGACCATCCCAACCCTTCAGAGTCCTACCCAGAGCAGGGTGTGTTGGATTCCTCACCTTGCTAAAAATGAAACTACAGTGACTTAAAATAAATCTTTTCACATGTTATGTTCCCAAAGCAAATTCTTCCTGGGAGCAACTGACAGGGATGGATCAAGGTTGAACTGCTGCTGGTCACCTCCCAGAGTCACCTGGAGGAACCAGAATCTCATCTTCCACTTAGAAAACATGATTCCAGCCCCCCTGGATACAAAGGAAAACTGGAAATCTGAAGTGTGTATAGCAGATCCTACCTGTGCCTTTAGGGAGGGAGCAGTTCCAAGACACCTGACATACTTTTTTTTCCCCAGTTTTGACATTTATGGCCATTCTGAGAGCCAGGGTGAAGCCTGAGCATGGGACACAGCTTTGCTTTCATTTAGCCCTGCAAACCATTCACATCCATTTTTTTATTTCCTAATTGTGAAAAATCATGATTTTAAACAACAAACTCATTTATTAGCAAAAGCAAAACAAATAAATGCAGTAGATTTGTGTCTATATTTATTTTCTCATGTGTATATATTTACAGATATTTTAATGTGCTCTAAATGATAGAAATTAAGCTTATGTTTCAACAGTGGATGGATCTGAATTGCATTTCAGCATTCCAGCTGCAGAAATTAGGGGTTTCAAGAACATTCTCTGTCCAGAGTAATTTATTTTTAGGTACTCAATATTTGAGTGCATTTCAGCAATACACAAAGTTTTGCTAAGACCAAATCTAGAGGAGGCTTGGGTGGTGGGTTGTTAATATTTCGTATTTTACATAAGGCTCAGCAGAAAAAAAATACCCTTTCTTCTCCATTTACCAATTGATGCTTTAGAGGTGCTCAGGGAAAGAGAGAAAAATGCCTTTATTTCACATTGCACAGCTGTTGCACTGCTCGAGAAAAACTGTTCAAATATTAATGCAGCTTTGGGGCTAAAAGTATTTCTTAAGAGACACTTCAATGCAATGAGTTTCAGCCAAGTGAACAATCACAAAAATAGAGTCAAAGACCAAAATCCCTCCAGCTGATAGAAAGCCAATTTATTTATTTATTGGTGCAGGCCTATAGAACTCGTTAGGTGTGATTGTGGCAGTTTCCAGTCCGGCCTCAGGAAAGAACTGCTCATGGATGCCATAGATCAGGACCTCTGGAGTCAGGCAAATCTTCCTTTTCTCACCCCAAGCTCTCAGTGTGAACTGGACTGTCTCAGGACTTCAGTGAGCTGAGGGGAGCTCTGTGCAGTTTAGGGAGCTTCCATCAGCTGCACAGCCTCCTCCAGAGCTATGCTTAAACTGCCCAGGGAGGTCCAAGTTTTCTTACCCAGTATTACCAATGTGTCCGAGGGTGTATATTGTCTCATCTGGGTTGTCTCATGTAGCTCTGCCATGGACCAGCCCGTGTCCCCATCACTCCAGCTGCACTGGAACTCACCCCAAAGGGACTCACAGAGTTTCATCCCACCCAGCAAACAAAGAGGAATTCCCTCAAACAAACCAGTCTGATGGTGGATTTCAAAGAGAGCCCTGAACAGAGGGCAGTGCTTTAACTTCGGCTGGGATCTATCCCGAGGAGGTTGGTTCTGGCACGGATCATGTACTGACTTGGCTGAGGGCTGCAGCATTATTTACACCCTCAGACTGCTGATGCATCTTCAGTTCTGCTTTGGAAAGGAGTCATCCCACCTGGTCTGAAATTCATGGCTGCCCAGGGGTAGGAGGATGCTACTTCCATCAATTCACTTGCCCATCTATTTCCTATTTACCAGGGATGACAAATGTTCAAGCCACTTAGTGAATTTATTCCCAAGCTTTTAATTCTGCTCCATGTGCATCGACCTCTTTGCTGCTGAAGCCACAAGCCACACTCTGTCCTGAGCAGGTCTGAAGTGAACAGCAGGACACACACGTGCCCAGAACAACCCAACTGAGCAGAGGGAGAAATGGATTCCAGCTCTGGGCTACACACAGTAAATCACCAGCACAGAGAGAGAAGCACAGGGATGACAGAAATACCAAAACGTGCCTTTTTAGAACATGAGTCCTTAAACAAGATAGGAAAATATATGAAATAACAGCAAGGTCACTTCTTCCTTAACTGTTGCTCCAGTTTAAGCCCACACATGTGCCTCATTTATTTTCAACCATGCTCTTCTGCTATCTCTATCCTGCAAGGGATAGATACAGGACATTATCAGTGGAGGAGGACTACAAAAGATGGTAGGCTTTTATTACCCTCTGCACTTTTTGATAGCTTCCTTTTATTTTTGGAATTCAGTTACAAAAGTGCCTCATGTCCCCTGTTAAAACTCAACTCCTCTTACAGCACACAGTGTGCAAACATCTCCCCACATAATGCTGCTGTGTTTTATGTGGCCAAACTCACTAACTCTGGGCTGCAAAGGCTGTTAGGGACAGAGTTGATGAGATGTTGCAAGATGTTTCTCCCTGAAAATCAGGGAGATCAGCATTTACCACAACATTATCATTCAGACATTGTTCACTTCATTTGCCTCCTGAGCAGAGTTTACTACCTCCAAACCTCTCCTCCTGGTCTCAGCTGCTATCACACAGACAATGCATGCCACTGCCCACACTGATTGGTATTAGGCTGGGGTACTTAGGAACTGTAAATACATCACCTTGACTGTCCTAAAATTTTTAGGGTGGAATAATGAGCTGCACTCCCTGAGGAAACCAGTAAATAAAGTAGCTTAATTCTTTTTAGAGTTTGCATTTAGCTAAAAAGCTGTATAACTATATATTATTCTTCATTAAGAGCCACACTTTCAATAGAAGCTCATGCTAAAATTGAAGATTTAATGTTTCCAGAAATGTAAGCTCACCTTAAGAAACTGTGCACTGCTCAGCTAATGGAGACTCAGCCTCCTCAAACCCAGGAATAAGGCAGTCTGCATGGATGTGGGCATGGAAAATTGCTCCAAATTTTATATGAGGAAAATAGAATCCACTATTCTAAAAGGAGTATCATAAAGTTTGATGTGCCTGTTTCAAAAGCATTTGGAACAGATATTCCCTCTCCAACCAGACAGAAATGTCTTTGCTTCCAGCTCTAATGCCAACTCCAGGGAAAATTAAAAAAAGGAATTGCACTTTCTGGCATTTTTTAGCACATGGGGCAAAGCTGGAAGGAGTCCAAGTGGGAAGAAAGCTGAGGGGGGTGTGATGGGAGGGAGCTGGGGCTGGAACAGCAGACCTTGGGCTGTGTTTTGATTGAATCAGGTGAGGCCAGCAGGGACAAACACTGGGCTGGTTTCCGAGAGCAGAGAGCCCCATCTCTGCTCTGTGTGGAAACTGTCCCAGCTTTGCTCTTTGATCCTTCAGCTTAATTCAATCCAGGGGCAAATCAGAGTGAAACTGGGTGTGTGGAGGTGCAGGTGTGCACGTACATTGGGGGGATGGAGGGATGGAGACAATGGGCAACTGGTGCTGTCCCTCTTCCCAGCACGTATCATCCCTGAGCCAGCTCCCACTCCTGGCACACCTTCCCAGGGCCCAGGTCTGACAATCAGAGGGACTTTTTTATCAAACCCAAGTGCTTGTGGAAGCAGAGGTTTCAGTTACAAGAGCTGATCTTTGGGATGCCTGATTCCCCTGTGATGTTGCAGACTCACGAGCTGGTTACCAGGGGCTGCACGCTGCTGTCACCCATGGACCTGCTTGCTCTGGGGCTGCCCAGCACTGGCAGTCAGGCAGCACATCCCTCAGGCTGTCTGTCAGGCTGTCAGTCAGTTTGTCAGTCCGGCAGCATTGCCTGCTCACCTCAGAACAGTGCCAAGTCATCACATCACGGGCTGGCTGTAGCCCTGACACCGAGCAGGTCTGAGCAAAGATCTGTTCAAACCTACAGATGAACCCAAGGCAAGTTTCTGCTGCTGATAACAGGCCAACCCAAACCTGCCCATGGGACAAACGCTTCCACAGCGAGACTGTGCCAGACCCAGAGCAGCCCAGGACAGCACAAAGTGCTTCTTTCTGCCGTGCTCTGAGGATCCCCTGGCCTGCAGTGGTGGTGCCTCAGGGATGAAAGTCAGCTCAGTCCTCTCACACTGATCCAGAGCTATTGTCCTGTGCTGCTGAGAAGGATTCTTCCCAACTCCTAAGAGGGAGACTGAAGACACCAAGGGTGTGCCTTCCCACTGCCTTTGGTCACCAGCAGGACGTTACCCCTCTGCTGGAGCCCCTGAACTGTGGTCCAAGGGTCCCCAAGAAAAGACCTACAAAAATGGATAGTATAGCAATCACTGCTTTAGTCCACATCATGAAAAATGAGACCCCAACACAGATTTTGTCTAAATAGAAATTGCTTTTTCCTGTCCCTAAATTGAGTTTCTCAGGATTATACACAAATGCCAGAAGGCTGCTGCAAAGAAAACCCAGAACACTGAGTTTGTTGGCCTTTTCTGCCTAGTGGAGAAATGTATGTTGTGTTCTTCAGTATGATTCTACTGCAGGAACTGGGAAATGTGCTTAAAAGAAAAGTGGCTATTTTAAACTAATTGAATTTTTAGCTGTGTCTCTTGTACTGTGTCCACTTAGCTCCACTGTCTGTGCATCCTTCTTTTGCTTTGATATATGGCAACGATACAGAAATACTGCATTGTGGGGTGGGAAGTGGCTCAGTGGAGGAGGATATAAACCAGATGTGCAAAGTATCCAGTGTGCACTCAACGTACCTCCTGTGACCTGTCTGGAGATGATACAAATACAATCAGTTTGTGAGACAAAGGAATAGAAATTAGCTCCAAGAGCAGAGAGGAAATAAAACAGACTAGAGCAATTCAGAGAATCAGAAATCATTTCAAGCTACCAACAAAAAAAATAAAAAAAAGAAAATGTAAGGAAGAGCACATTGACTGCAATAATGACAGAAAATTTGTAAAATAAAAAAGAAGCTAAGAATCTTTCCCTTGTGTTTTGACTAAAACCATGAAGACAATTCTCTGCAAAAAACTTCAGTTTGTTTTGTAGAATCCCTTGTTAAATGATGTATGATTTATCTGAGACCACAGTTACATAAGCTGTAAGTCTTATTGTCATCTTCAGTTTTACTCTAACAGTGCAAGTATTTCTCATTAGACCAGATTTTACTAGAATGGCAAAAGATGGCAAGTCCTACCAAGCTGATTCTAGAGATTCCACCTAAAAATAAATCCTTGTTTCAGGACGTTTTTCTCCAAGAAGGGATTTTAAGTTGAATGGTCAGACCCTCATTTGTTACAAGCCTGGACAGTCGGTGACTCCATGGGTATCACCACATATGGGCCTCCACTGTGGCAGGGGAAAAACTATAACACATCTGTGTTTACTCCCAAATCCTTCTACCCTTTGGAATGGGCTGATTTGGGGGATAAAATATCACAGGCCCTCACCAATTATGATTTACACAGTGGTAGAGGATGAGGCTTGTGGAGTTTAAGCTGTTTTGCACCAGACAACTGGATTAAGGTGCAACCAACCAGCACTAATTACCATCAGCTCTGGGATAAAACTGAAACGAGGATGGACGAATGCAAAACACTGACCTGGGAGATTTTGTGTCTTTTCAGGGTGATCCTCCATTTCTTCTTGTTTTGATGCTTCCCTTTGCTAGTGCATTCTGGTGTCAAGTCTTGTGCAAGTGTGCTGCACACATGGGATTTTCACACCACAGTGAAGAAAAAGCCAGAGATGCTACAGGAGTTCCCTTTGCCGTGGGTTTGAACCTGCCCAGCCTGAGCAGCGGGCACGGAATTTCTCTCATGTGGGAGAGTTTGGGAGTTGGAGTTTTCCCTTTCTTCTCTTACCTTGGCTGCTGGTGTGGCAGGTCCCAGCAGTGGCCTCCCCATTCCCACACAGACGGGTGGGGAAGGGGTGGGCTGGGAAGGGGAGCTGAGGAATTTTGGTTTGGCACCCCTCGCCCGCCGAGGCAGCCAGGCGGGAACGCGGCCGGAGCCAAGCACAATGTAACACGGATTGCTGCTTTTGGAAGGGAGGAAACCCAGGAGCCACAACTGAAGCACTGCTTTGCTCTTGGGATAACTCAACTGTATACTGTGTGTTTGCCCCTAAGCCCAACAGAACTAGGACAATATTTCACTGAACTGGGGAATGATCTTTGGGCTGTGTCTCCGAACTGAAATGTTCATTGTTTAGATAATTTGGAAAAATACCTTGTTTTCCTTTGGTTGACTGGCCTCTGGAAAAGTTTAGGATGGCATGCACATTGTGGTAAAAAGGAAAAAAAAAAAGAGAACAAACAAGAAATTTGAATTAATTTGACATGCTGGGAATAGGGCTGCTGGGGGATTGTAGAAATGACAAACAGAAAAAGAAGGCAACACAGATAACTGTGTTTACTGCTAAAGAGATAGATTGCCAGGACAGAGAGTGCCTGCAAACCTCAGTGCCCAGTGGCTACTGAGAAATGGGAAGGGGCTTATGAGAAAGAAGAAGAGGAGTTGCCAAGGAATGCGAGAAGTTCACAGCCTAGCCTGGATAGTTTCAGTTGTGTGGGTTGGATGCTGCCAGTCTAATCAGGCCATCATTCAATGGCTGCTACTGAAGAAGTGGTTCTTCCATTCCCTCTTCCCCCAGACACCCATTTCTTACGCCAGCACAAGCATTCATGTGACTGTGCTACCCTAAGAAACTGATTTAAATAAAAAAAAAAGCATACAACTAATTGATTTGATATTCAGCTGGATCATTCTGTGGTCCAATGTGTTGCACAGCCAGAGGGACCCTGGTGCCAGACAAGAGTGGGTGAAAAAAGCGACTGGGTGCAGAGGAAGAGGGGGGAGAGGAGTGGAACAACCCCTTTCAGCAGCAGCCAGATTTATGCCAGATTAAAGTGACCGTGTAACCACAACCTCTTTGAGGAGCCCCCTTAATTTCATTTTGGGCATGTGAAGAATCAGCTATTACTCCTACTGAGTTAAGAGCAGCACAAACAGGCTTTTATCATCCCATCGTCTCACATTTGCTGAACTTGTGATGTGCTCTGTGCTCTGCCAGAATTTCTGGGAGGATATGTGGCAATTATAGGGAAACCCACCTAGGGACAATATCATTCCAGTGTAAGGAGGCTGGTATGTGTGCAGCTACTTTAGCAGCTCTGTCTGCTATGAAAGCAAATGAACTCAAGAGCAGACAAGAACTGATATGTGAAGTTAGAGTATAAATCTGGCTGCATAAATTAAAAGGACGGGAATGCAATGGATTTTGAATAGGTTCTTTCACATGATAGTGTTCTCCTGGAATCAGAAAGCAGACACTGCAGCAGAAAAGCTTTACAGTGTTCTGAAATAAATATTAGTATTTCTCTTAGCACAGAGGAGTTTAAATGAAGTGGCAAATCAAAACATGCATGTGTATGCATATACATTAGTTACAGATAGAAAACAAGGACTGCAGTGCAAAGGGGTTGATATGGAATATGGACTGATACAGAATATGGACAAAATATTGACTGTGTGTTGCAAGTTTTCTACTTTCCCTAAAGTATCTTCTTTCTGGGTTAGAACTAAAGGTCTGAGCTTCCAACTTGGAATTTCAGCTTCCATTAGGAATTCCCACTATGGAAAGAGCCATGAAATTGTGGGCCAATGCTGCCCTGAAGCAGCTGAGAGCCTGCAATGAAAGGCCCTAGGGAAGAGTAGAGCTCTCCCAGTCTTCTGCTCTCACAATGCAGAAAATATCTTAGCAGAAATCATAAAAGCAGAATAAATCAGGATATGTTGAGATCCAAGGTCTCCTACAGGGTGGCCAAGGAGCAGCATAATGTTATTTTAGGTCACTGCAATAATGACAGCAATTCCAGTGCTGGTGATGGTAATTCCATGTCTGGTCCTCAAGTGACTCAGGGATATTTATAAAATTACCCTCCATGTGCCACTATGAAAGTGGCCCTGTCCCATAATGTTTATAGTGAACATTACTTCTTACCATTTTCTTAAATATTTTATTAGGATTTGTATATTTTATCTGCAAGTTTAATGAAATGATTTAGCTTTTCCAATAATCTGCTGTAATTTCTGGTTTTAATTTTGTAGGCGTTAATTTGATATTGAGCAACTGAATATTTTAAGCTTCAGTTGTCCTACTAGTATAATTTCAGTGATAACTCTTCTTGAGTTTGTTCTTTCACATTTATTGATTTCAATACATTTATGAATGCTCTGAACTGTTTTTCTTCCAAAAATAGCATAGACCAAAAGCACTGAAAAAACTAGAAAAAAATTGGTTTCCTTGTTAAAACTGAATTGAGGAAGCATGTTTTCACTGAAGTGGTACCTCTAATTCCCTATAAGCTCAATGGTTATTATGACATTGGGAAAAGGGACATTTCTGGTGCTCCTAGGGTTTGATTACAGCTGGTTTTCACCCAGGCAATTACATCTGAAACATTCCCAACATCCTCTGGGAAGCTGTCCTCTCTCAGCTGGCCAGTTCTTCTCTTCCTTGCCTGATCCAGAGCCTGCTGAGGTTGATTTCCAGCCCTTTGACTCAGATCCACTATCCATGTCTCCTGATCTTCTGTGACACTGGAAATTATTCCCCCTCTGTCTTATGAAATTTCAGCTGGCCTTGGCTCCTGGTCTGCTCCAATGGCTGCCTTGTCAGGATGCTTATTTACCATTCACCAAAACACCAGAGGTAGTTTAAAAACCGAAAACATTCCAGTTGGGAGTTTCATGCAAAACATTCAAACATTCTAAATGAAAATAATGATTTAAAAGAAAACTGCAGAACTCTGCTGCAAGTCTTGTGTCTCTGCCATCAGAAAAGGATACAGCTAATCATTTCATTCAAAACAAAACATGCAGTCTTCCTAAATACCCTCCCTGATCAGACCACCAAAGCACTTAGCATCTCTTCTGTTCACCAAATATTTTTATGATTTTCCACAAGAAACAGCCAGGCCAAATGCTAATAACCACTCTGAGAGGATGGGAGTACATCATGTCTCCAGACACCGTGAAAATAAAATAAATCACTACAGGAACAAAATTTTATATGGCTTGTTTTTTAAATTATGTTTTGCCATAAGGAAATGATGAATAGAAGCATGAACCAAACTAAGGAGAAAAAAGCTATTCTTGCCTAGACCTTGGAGCACTGTTATTATCAGAAAAAATCAGCAATCTTCAGAAGCAGCCAAGAGGTTTAAGAGCATCAGCCACAGTCTTTAGAAACCCTTTCCCTTTAAGATCAGAATGTCAACATTAGAGACTGTGTCTATACCAATAAATAACGTGCACAAATTTAACAATGAGGGCACTTAATCACTCTGGTATCTTATCTAGGGACGAACAAGATTCCTGTTACTTACAGTCTTTAAATCAAGACTTGGCATATGTCTGCATGTCACACTGGGATGTAAAGCAGAGACAGGAGCCCTGTTTGGAAACCACCGTGCTCATGGAGCAACAGGAATCCAGCAGGAGAGAGGCAGAGTAGTGCTGGAAGGGCAAATGATTCCATTCTGAGTTCAGTTAGACTGCTCTCTGTCCCCATCAGCTTATTTAAAATTACCCTATGTATCTTTACCCTGTGGTGTAGATATAATGTGGTTAAATGTTATACAAAGTGCTAAAGCTCAAGACAGAATTTATAGACTCTATGGATGATGCTCATGGCCTGCTAGACAGTCCCTCTCTGAAGCCTATGCAGATAAAATAAAACCACTTCCAGAGATAATCCCTTTAACAGATCACCCAGCATTATGGATAAAGTATTTCTTCCTCTGGGATTGTCTGGCTCTGGCCCCTCTGACTCCCTGTTCTTGTTTGTGAAGCTTGGACTTTGTGGGGAGTCGAGTATTGGGACCTGCCTGGTTTGCAGCTTGGAAACCAGTGAGATGCAGCAACACCAGCATCTGATGCCTTATTGCCCTTCCATCTAAACCAGAGCAGCAACTACCATGAGAATATTCTTTCTACCTACAGTCCCACCCCACATGTCAGAATAAAATCCTCCATCAGGATCTGTTTCTATTATTAAACCCTGGATATCCCCCCCAGCACTCCCAGTTCCTAACGCTTGTCCTTGGCTCCCCTCACAGACCTGCCTGGCAAACATTCCTGCCTCCCCTGCGAGGGGCTGAGCCCAGGGATTGTGCCCTGCTGGCACAGCAGGTGTGGCTGAGCGGCAACATTTCAATCCCACTTTGTGCTTTGCCACCAGAAAGCCAGGCACACACTCTGAAACGCTGCCCCTGCAGCACCACAGTGTCTTCTATAAGAAAACATGGATTCCTGCCACCAGACAGACACAGAAACTAGTAAGCTATTCCCTGCATTCTTCTATCCCCCTGGGCACCCTGTGTAAGGGAAGCCATTGATGCTTGCCATCAGATAGACACACAGACTAGTAATAAAATACCCATGATTCACTGCATTTTTATTCCTTAGGGTGCTTCTGAAGAGGGAACTACTGATTTCTTACTTATGTTTAAATGATTTGTGAAGGGAAAAAAAAAATTCTATTTTATAGCCTGTGCCTTTAGCCATAAGGGAAACTGTTTTCTGTGAGTGCTGAATTTTTTTTTCCCTCTAATTACTTATCTTTACTTTGGTTGCTTTTTAGGAAGGCAAAGTTTTCCCTAATCTTTTAATTTTAATCAGTTAAAAGTTATCTATTGGGTGAAACATCAGACCCTCCCAGTTTCTGCATTTACTCATTTCAGTGTGAGATCTTCCAGCATGAAGAACATGACTTTTAATGCCTCATCATTCCTAACACAGCAGTCCCCTCTCTAATACAAGCAATTCTGTGCCAGTGCCCTACCCTAAGGATTGTGTAAAAGGCAAAAAAGGTGAAGAGAAACAGAGATGCCAAGGAATTTTCCCAAAAGTCACACAGAAAATCAGTTCTCTGTATTTCTATGTCACTGGACGTGCTGCCTCTCAACCCCTGCCTGGCACCTGGATAGAGCAAACCCCAGCACACATGGATATGAATCCTCAGGGGAAGAACAGCCAGGATCTCCTCGACCTCCCACCCCTGTGCTGGGGGAGGCCACAGTGGTCCTCCTTGTTCTTTGGGATGGGTTTGGACACCGTGGAGATAGGCACAGCACAGCAACTGAAATAAAGACAGAGGTCTCCACATTCAGCCAGCGAGGGGAATCCAATCCCTAAGACAGACTGGAGCCACATCATTGCCTAATGCTCTAGAAAGCAGAACATCCTCTGGAACACCCAGGCAGGGCCCTCGCCACAGGGTGTATTTTGAGAGTGGTGTGAACATGGCCCTTCTTCCCCATTTCCTTTCCCTATTAGTCACACTTAGCCTTGCTCCACTTTCTGCCTCTGGAAGCCCAGTGCAAGTGCTGTGTTGGGTCGGGGAGAAAGCAAGCACAGCATTTTCATAGGCAAAGATCCACAGCTCAAAACCACCTAATAATACGTCTCAGTTCCTCCTGACTTGGTAGTGTCTGCGTTGGAGAGGCCAAGGTTTGGAAGAGAAGGAATTGGCCAGGACAAAAGTGCATTGGCAGAGCTCTGTGGAGGCACTCACACAAATCCTGCCCTCACTACAGCTGGATCCATCCAGTGCTTTCACGATGACCGGATTTGGGAATCTTTTTTTTAAAAGCAAACAATCAATGAAGGGAGAAAAAAAATTAAGCAACTGCTTGGCCTGAAGCTTGTTGCTACTCAAGGACTTTCCACACTGTGAGGAGTGAAAGTGGGAAGTGTTCTCTTTTGGGGTCCACTTCACACCCAAGCTTGGCCTCAGCCACATCTGTTCTTCCAGGGATGCTCCAAAGCTTAGATGTGGCTTTAGGTGAGCTCCTAAAGTTGGGTGGGCCAAACAAGCAGAGTTTAGGGCTGAGCTGGCTGGGAGATAGGCTGGTTCTGTGCATTTCTCAGGGAAAGGTTGCTAGGAAAGCCCTTCAGGAAGCCAAGGTGGGAAATAAAGCTCTTGCTCACGCAGGAAAGTCTTTTTAAACTTCAGCAGTGTGTGACACTGCACGTGTGGAACTTGCTTTCCACTTCCTAATATCCACTGCTGCCACTGCCTCTGCAAAGGTAAACTCAGTCCTAAATCTGCATCCACAGCCTCACGTGTGAGGAAGAAGCTTATGGGAGCTTGAGGGTTGTTCATCCTGCATTTCTCCCTTGCCTGCACAGACAACAAACATCCTGACTCCAGTTGTCCTAGTCTGTCTTAAATCCTCTTATCTTACTGAATTAATCCAGAGACTAATTTATAAAGCACCTGTGTCATCCTAGCCTTCTCCTATTGTCCAGAAAGTGGGATTTTGTGTTTCTTCCTCTCTCTCAGGAGGACAGCCTGAATCTTCATCTGAGTTATTTGCACACAGATTTTATTCAGAGGAGTTGCTGACTGAGACATACAAGTAGACACAATAACTTCCATATTAGTTTTCCTGGTGAAGGTTGTACCTTGTGGAACAAGAAATCCGACATCACCAGATATGTCAAATATCAGAAATATTTCTTCCATAAAATATTGCTTGCTCTGGAGCATTCCTGCCAACTGTTTCCTATCATTTAACTTCAGTGGAAACAGCCTTATTTGCAGGAGGTATAACCTGTTTGTCCTTATGGAAGCTGGTCATTACAACAAGGAGACTTCTGAAGATGACCTGTTATGTGCAAATTATTAATTCGAGGAAAAGATCTAGAATCCTCCAAAAGACACAGAGACTGCCTGAAGCAGAGGTATAAAGGAGCTGCTCTGGAAGGAGCAGCTAAACACCTCATTAACTGAGCTTCATGCCGTTCAGTCTGAGTGACTGAATGTTTCCAACACAATTGAAACTGTGGTTCCCTGAATTAATGTTATTTTTAATAAAAGGAGGCGTTAAGTTGCCTTCTTTGGTGAGCACTGAGGAATGTTTCTAAGTTCCCTACCAGACATGGCTGCGTTTGAGTGATATTTGTGAGGCACTTGGAGAAGAAATGTGCTATATAAAATTAGAGATTATGCCAAACCTCAGCGTTGGATTAATATGTCTGTGTGAATTTAGAGGACGAAAAGCCACCTTCCATTTGATGGCAAGGTGTCAAATTCCACGTTCGTGTAAACTGATGCAGACAGTTATAAAAAAAGTTATTCCAGTTGTACTGACAAAGAATCTGACCTTGGTCCATTTGCTTGAAATGAAGCAACCAAAATCTTGGTCCTGCCAGAATTTTGTACTAAAACCGATGTCTAAAACCTGGCTTTGCTTTCTGGGCCTTTTTTTTATTGCACAGTGATGATCTATTGCTATATGAATGCACTGCAGCAAAAGTAAAGAAGTCACAAATCAGCAGAAAGATGTTTTACAAATCCAAGAATTTTGAGATTTTTTTTTCAGGCATGTTGTATGTTCACCTGAAATTGCAGAGCGAGCACATATATATGCTAGTTCAGAGCAAGAATAAGTTTCTGTTCAAAACTAAGGAATGAATTTTGTGTCCTCTCAGACTCTGTGTATCCCTCCCGTGATGTGGTAAATGGTACTTTGTGAAAACTCTCTGCTAGTTCATGAAATTCGGGCTCTGCAGCCCAGTCCAACAGCACCAACTCCTTTGATTAAGAAAGCACTGAGCATTGCAGCAGCAGCAAGATCTCAGCCAGATCCCCACTGCTCCAGAGGACACAGCCACACAGACTACAGCAAACAGACCTGCAGGACCACTTTCAAAGCGGTTTCAGTGTCTCACTGGGAGATTTTTGCTGGCTAAATTAGCAAAATTCAGAGCATACATTAGGTCTGTGACTCCAGTTAATGAGTCCTTTGTTTTATTAGATGAATTGCTAAGGAGGGTCATTTTCTAATACATCTTTCCCAGCAGAGTAAAACACCACCCCTGAAAACAGCCATAGGCAATCCATTCTTTTCATATTGCCCATGCAAGTTGCTCCTTACAAATAATGAACACTCATAACTAAACGCTGCTCAGAAGAATAAATGACTAACCAGATTTTATCAGTACACAAGCTAAATTCAATGATTTATGAAGAAATCTTGGTCCCGTCTAATGGAATTTTCCCAAAATAAATTCATGTAAACAACTTGCCACAAAGAGGCAGTCAGTGCTGGTTGGTATGTGTAAACAGCTTTAACAGTTGAGAATATAATCTCCTTGACTGCTGGGCAGTCTGGGGAGATTCAGGCAGAGTCTCCGTTCAGAAAACCACCTTTGGCTCTGATCCTCCTGACATCATAATGCCACCCATTTCATTAGTTTTTAGTAGATGTTAATATCATCACAGATGGGTAGAATCGTTTTGCCTCTCAAAGCCAACACATGAATTTTTACAGTCCTCATCAGAGTGCCAGGATGAGAGTCACAGGTAGGACGAGTGGGAGGAGGTAAAAGAGACAGAAATGAAAAAAATCCAACTCCTGAGTAAATGTATCACAGTGTATTCAGTTCCAGCAGTGGATTTTCCAACACCTTTTTACATGTTCCTAGAATCCATCTGAAAGTACAGTGGGGTCGTAATAACGTGTGCCACAGTCGTTCTCAACGTTTCCAGGGTAACTCTTATTTACACGGTCTCTAACTGCAAAGTGGAGTCAAATGTTTAATAAATTATCTCTCTGATGTTAATTAGTCCTGTTAGGAGGTGACACTGGGAGCAATGTGTGTAATCTGATCTGTGCGAGTGGCTCGAGCCCATTTGGGCTGGTTCCCAACCAACCTAGAGCACAGTTCTAAAGCGAACCAAGCCCTTTTCAGTTTGCATCATTATCAGAAATATTTCCCCTCTCTGCCTTAATTCATCCTCAAGAGCAACACAGCACAGTCAGCAGCAGTTCTAGTAGAATAAGGGCAAGTGGGCTGGCTGGCTGAGTGCCAAAGCTGCAAAGACAGTTCTCTTTCTCTAATGACTATTCATAACTACAGCATAGGAGCAGTTTCGTGGGGATGAGGGCTAAGTACAGCATGTTCTGCTGCTTGCTGGAAGAAGAAATCCTGCACTATGCACACAGATTTTACAGGCACTAATAAGTACCTTTTTTAGATCTGCAGAACTTTCAAGGCTTTTCACAGTTAATATTTCTACATTAGCCTGATTTTCCAATCTGCCTGCTGGGCAGATGAAGACTGATGGTTTTCAAAAGGGACTAGTGACTTTGCATGCCTGTTCTGGGGTGCCTAACTTGAGCCAGCCCTGAGAACAGCCTGATAGTTTGAGGATTTCCAAAAATCAGTTCCTTTGAGGTGTCTCAGCCTAACACCCCATCAGTCTCTGCTCAACTCTAGTCAGTGACAAAAAAAAATTCCCAAACACTCCTTGCTCCTGAAGTCCCTGCTGCAGTTGGACAGGGTGCTTCCTACAGAGATGTGAGATTTCATTTGCAGCCGTGGCCAAATGCTGCTGTTCCACAGCTGATTATGATCTCAGCCTGGAGCTGAGCTTCCTATGGCTTTTATCATGTAACTCAGTTTAGATCAGTGTGAATAAGATCAGTATTTACTTCCACTGTCTCAGACATCTGTCTGATTAGCTCTCTGTAACCTGTGAGCTGTTCCGGACTACAGTTTCTCGACTGTCAAACCTTTGTTTCAATTTTTAGGTTGATTTGTTTAAAACAAAAGGAAGTGTCTTTGGATGGTTGAATTAAAGGATATGATCTGTCCATGGCTTTCACATTAGAATGGTTTCATTTTGAAATAAGAACAGAACAGTTTAATTCAATAATTGGCACAAAAATAATACTAGTATCCGATAATAGAGACTTCCTAGGAAAGATATACCTGATGTCAGACAGCCTCATAAGCAGGCTGGCAGCCAGTTCTAATGGAAAAACAGTCTGTGAAGAATTCCCAGCATATTATATTCCCAGGCTTTTTAGAAGCTATTTTCTGGCTAATCAAAAACCAGAAGCTATGTCTTCAGCAGATATAGAATAACATTCTTGCTGAAATACAGCAGCTCAAGATCTATCCCCCAGCATGAATTTAAGATGTTTAGCTGCACTTGAACCCAAATCTTTTTTTCCCCACCTAGTTGTAATTGGGTGTGACAGCATTCCAAGTCAGGATGTCCAGGGCAGAGTGGATGAAATGGGAAATCAAGCCAGAGCAGAATGATGGTGATTTACAATGACTTTGCAGAAACAGAGCTCTCAGAAATGAAGCACCAGAGAAGCCACACCACTGTCCCTTGCCCGGACCCATGTGAATGTACCCACTGGCCAGAGCACATCCTGTGCCTCCCAGAACTGCTAAAGGAATGGGATCATCCAGCCCTCAGCTGCAAGGCATGTGGTGAATCCAAGGGATCAGTGCAGACAGGCTTAGGGCATTCTGTGCAAACATGGATTAATCTACAAAAGAAGTTAATGAAGTGTGAGATGTGAGTGGTCTTTGTGCAGCATCTGGGCTATACTGAGCTACAACTGTGACACCTTGGCACCCCTTCTCAGAATGCTCCTTTCCAGTCTCCTCTTTATAAAACATTAGTTGAGCTCACCTACCTGGAGGCACTGGGTGCTGTTGAGAGCTGCTGCTGGTGTGCAATGGATTACTTTACCAATACAGACATTTCAGACCTCTTATGGCCTATCTTATTTCCCAATCTTAATACTATCCTGGAAGATGAAAATTATAACTAACTTTATGCATAAGGTATACACAGAAATAGCACCAGTCTGTCAGTCATATGGGATGCTGCTTCCACAAGTAATGGATTTTCAGTGTTTGGCAGTACTGTGGTCACTGCATTCCTGCAAAGGAAAGCAGGATGTAGTCCTGCTTTTCCTCCTGCTTTCACTCACGCTGTCAATCTAGACAAATTGTTTAATCTCCTTACACCTCATTCTGGTAATCTGTAAAGTAGCTATTCTGAAGCTTAATTACTATTTGTGAAGCATACAAGAACTTCAAATGAAGACTGACATGGAAACAAAGTATTGTTGCCTGTTCCTTTGAAACTTTGGGGCTCTTCATTACTCATCAAGCAGGTCCAATCCTCCTTTTAATTACCTCCACCTTATATCACTACAAGTCTCCAAAGTAATTATTTACATTGTTGTAATAGAACAGATTCAAGCTGAGCTTTCCTCATTTCAGAACCAACTGAAGATCTTTATGAAGGTAGTGCAAGTTTAGCTCAAACATCCAGGGTGTTTCCCCAGCTGGTTATTCCATGCACCCACCCCATTTCCCTTCCTTCCCATATTTTTGCTCTGCTCCCTTTTCCATCCAGCAGCAGATTATTGCAGCAGTTCACCTTCCCACAGTGTATATCAGGCTTTTACTTACTCTGAGTTTATACCACTTTCAAAAAAAGCAGTAACATTTCTCACATCTGGAAATGGTCAGTAGCAGGGGATACAATTCTTAGCAAAGTATAAACTTGAATTTTGTATAGCATAGTTTATAGCATATAGCATAAAAGTTTGAAATCTAGTTCCAACATTCATCTGTGAATTGGATCCTTGCAATCTGCATTCCATGGTGGTAGAGGACTTCATGATATTTAACACCTCTACAGGGCAAGTTCAGATTTTTGTATTTTCCACTTAACTACCGTTCAGATGTGCCTGGAATTTAGGCACATCTCCCTGAGATTTTTTTGACATCTCCAGCAAATGCACAAGTGGCATCTCCACATCCTACACTGCAGTCAGCTTGAAAACCTGACAGCCTTTGGCCACTGGTGTCCCTTGCCACAGTGCATGAATAACTTTCAGAGTGAAACCTCTTCTCTCTGGACACAAATCCCCTTATCCTTGCTCTTTCCATCATAACTTAGCCTGCAGCTATTAGTAAATATCATCAATATTTACTGATGATCAATATCCTCCGACAGAATTTTTTTGGGAGAAATCCTGCTGTGCTCACTTCCAAGGGGCCACTCCTGTCTCAGGAGTCCCGCTGGCTGGTGAACAGGCTGCAGAACTGGACCCTTTGGCTGCTGGTTTTGGAATAAGCTGACAGCTCTGTGCAGCTCAGTGCTTGGTGTGTTAACCCGATTATGTTTGACATCCGAGGTCAACAAGATCACTGGACATGTCCCATTGCTGATCTTCTGAGGAGCCCCAGAGTCTTCTCCCTGACAGCTGCTGAACTGCCCACCCCAGATGCACCAGAGAGGAGAGAAATATCTTCCTGAAAATGTGATCCCTGGGGCTGCTACTTCGTGTAATTGCTCCTTTACATGCACACATGAAATGTTTTGGTTGTCTGATTATTGGGATGGCACCAAAAACTATCAATAGCTATAAATTCACAGACCTTGACTCTCTCTGAGCTAATGAGACCAAAGCTGCTGTGTTTTACATACTTAGTTGGATATACTAACATCACTGAGAAGGGGGAAAATGGTCTGAAAAGGGAAGATTAGTAGGAAATGGCACATGCAACTTTTAATACGATGTCCTTCTCTAATAAGAAAGAAGAATTTATTGCCACACCCACACTATTATATTAAGGAAATTTAGGTCAAATCCTAAGACACTGCAAATTGTTTAATTTCATTTCAATCCAGCAGAGGAGCCACAAGGGTCTCCAGAATAATGAGGCTATTTTGAAAGTTTGAAAGTGTAGCAGAGGACTCATGTTGGATTCCCCCCACCCTTTTTTAATTATTTTTAATTTTTTTTCTTTATTTTCCATCTGCCTCCAGAAACTTAAGTCCTTACAGAGTGCTTGGGTCACATTATCAGGCTTTCCCTCCCCACAGTACAAGGCCTTTTGAAAATGAAAGCTGAGATTCTTATGCATCCATGTGAGACAGGACTTGGGGCTCTAAGCAATGCACCGAACATTGCCAGGCTTCCAAGAGCATGACAAGATTTACCAACACTGTATTGATTTCATCTGAGTGATGGTGATTTACACCAGGCCAGACAGTGGTCCCTGCTTTGTCCGTGAAGCCTTAAATTTGACTCTGCTCTGCACCTCTGCAGTTCTGCAGGGCAGACACCGTTCACAGCTGCACTATATAAACATGCCCACAGCATCACAGAATATGTTGAGTTGGAAGGGACCCACAAAGATCATTGATTCCAACTGAGCCCTGCACAGGACCATTCCCAAGAGTCACACCCTGTGCCTGAGAGTATCACCCACTATCACCCAAACACTTCTTGAGCTCTGGCAGCCTTGGTGCTGTGCCCACTGCCCTGGGGAGCCTGGTCAGTGCCCAACCAGCCTCTGGGGGGAGAAGCTTTTTCTAATATCCAACCTAAACCTCCCCTGACACAACTTCAGGCCATTCCCTGGGGTCCTGTCCCTGTCCCCACAGAGCAGAGCTCAGTGCCTGCCCCTCCTCTTCCCTCACGAGGAAGCTGGAACTGCAGTGAGGTCTCCCCTCAGTCTCTGTTGTGGCACAGTGCTTGAGACTCACTCTCCTGACCTCCTCAGGCCCTCAGTGCCCACCTGAGCCTTGGGCATCCCACCTGTGCCAGCTTGGTGATCCCCCACACCACACACAGCCCTGTGCTCCGAGGTGCAAGGCTGCAGTGTAACTGAGACACTCTGGCACTTTACAGTGACTTGGGAATCCTCTGTCCCAGGCACAGCAGGAGCTCTTGGGGATGCCATGAATCAGAGGTTGGTGTGAGCAACACACAGGACCACACTGGTGCTCCTCAGAGCACAGGCTGGCCCGGCACATCTCTACATCTCAAATAGGTACAAGCCAGAGAACTGTCACCTACCCCCTACAAAAGCCACCGGGGCCAAGGGCAGCCAGGCAGCCATAGCTGCCACAGAGTGTCGCTGTTACCCCAAATTTTGGAGCTGGTCACTCACCTTCAGTTACAGCACGGTGCAGATGAGAACACAAAACAACTGCCTCTTTAAATAGGAAAAGAAAAAAAATTAGTTATCTGGTATCATCTCTTTCTCTCTCTTTTAAAATGCCCAACTTCTTCTCCCCTGTCCTCCCCTCCTCTTTTCTCCTGGGAACAGGGATTCCTAAGCTCTGCTTGGAACCAAAGTTCAGATTTTTTGGCAGCGCAAAGGGACTCAAATGAGAGCTAAATTAAACCTTTTCAAAACCTCCCAAGCCAGCCGGGTAGCAGACAAGAGGCACATTCCAGGACCGTGTGGGAGATCTGAGAGCAGAGGCAGACGGCAAAGGCAAAGGTGATGCTTTTGCAGAGGTGCCAACCCGTCTGCGCTGGCCCCGGCGCCGCCCGCACCCGGGTCACGGCTACTGTCCTCACAAAAATAAAAACCCCTCCCAGATGCTCTCCTGGCCAGGCTAAACACTTGTTGTCGGTCCCAAAGAGGGCAGGACAGCAGTGGAGCAGCAGGCTGGGATTATGGTGTGGATTTACAGTAGTTTGGGACAGAGGATGATGAGTGGAGGCAGCAGTGCCTCTGGCTCAGGCTGCAGTCTGTGTTTGGGGATAACAAGGCCACACAGGAGAACCCGGGAGAATTAGGTAGCCCTAATCCTTCTCAGGTTTTCTGTTGAGTTCTGCTACAGAGCCAACAGAAGGCAAAGGGAAGATTTCCTGATGTCTTCACAGACAATGACACTCACTCGTCCTTTCCTTCTTTGTCCTTCTAAAGTAGCTCTGAAGCACAAAAGAGAAGCACATCCAAAAGGACAGGGGTGGGCAGGGAAACAGTATAAAATTCCATTTCTAGCACTGTGCTGACCTTCTGCTAGGAATGCTTGGAAAACTTCAGTTTTGAGGAATTTCACATTTTGTCACAATTTCATAACAGTGGGACATTTCTTTGGAAAAACAAGAAAGCGCTGATTTTTCTAAGGTTTAAATCAAGATTTTTCCCAAGATAAGGGAAATGGGCTCATTGCAATCATTTTTTACCCCCATCATTTTGCATAAACTGTGTCACTGAAGTGTTTTTGAACAGTGAAATGGAAACATTTAACGCAAGAAAGATCTGGTTTCACCGTGCATGGGCCACAGCCACAGAACTCTGACTGCCACTGAGATACATCTGGGGGTACCAAAGGAGCTGGCCTGTGGAATTTTAATTTTGGGTGTTTTTCTATGAACATCTAGGGAGAATCACCATTACTGGTCTCTAAAACAGGCCAGACAAGCATCTGATCAGAAGGCATTTAGGTGGGGTTCATTCTGTATAGAGCAGGCAGAGGGACTGAACTAGACTCTTTAGGTCTATGATTCTATGGCAACACCACAATCTCTGCAAAACTGTATGGTTTGTTCCCAGAACCATAAATCTAGCCTGGCATCACTGGAAACTCAGTGTTGGAAAGCTCGGTTTAATTTCAGATTTATTGCAGTAATCAAAACTGAACGAAATCAGCCCAAGACCAAGCCTCCTACCTGAACCTGTGACTTGTGGAATGAAAGTTGCTTGAATTTTCTGGTACTTACAAATTCCTACTGGATCAGAAATGTCACAATCATTTTATGTCTTGGCTTTTGGTAGAACTGCAGTCAGAGCGGTTGCCCCAGACAAACAAAATAAACTCCTGGGTCTCAGTCTGTTGGCTGCTGATGAAGGCAGAGTGGAGTATACTAATTTTTGTTGAATTATCTAATGTCCCCATGCAAATGAAAAATTGCAGTGGCAGGCAGTGACTGAGCCATCCCCTCTGTCAACATTAATTTCTACTCTATGGGTCAGTGTTTTCCTTGGTGGTCCCTACTGAAGCCAGGGAGGGGAAAACCAGATGGAATTTAGTGACTGACCTCCAACACCATCAACTGTTGTCCTTCATCTGTAAGGACTGACATTCTGTTGACTAGTAGGGTCTTAAGTGAATAAAAATAGATTTACTTACTTTACTCAAATTCATTGATCTCTCTGTAGCTCACATAATCGAGTCCACACATGATCACTGAAATTTTTACTGTTGGGGCACCTAAAAACTAAAAAGATACTGGATCCCTGATCAGTAATTCCAAACTAAGGAATGCCAGAACACTGGCTAGTCAAAACTGACATATCACTGTTTTGTCTTAAGGACATTTAAATTTTTAAATTACATTTTAAAATCTAGATGTTTGAATTTTACTGCACTTAAAGTAGACAATTGAACCATTCGCTGTAAAATATACCCAAAGAGTTTATACCTTTCACTGAAAAACTACTGGCCAACCTCTTAGCAAGATAAGAATCTAATTATATACTTTTTAAAGTGACATTTAGAGGCCTCAGTACTTTTCATATTTCATCTCAGATCTTAGAACTGGCATCTGTTTCTCCTTTTAGTTAAGAAACGGAAAGACTATTTACATATTCTTAGGAGTATATCTCCAATTAAATCTTTTTCAGAACTGCACTCTCAACATTTCATATTAGGTTTCTTGGCAGACAACTATCTTTTTCTTTAAGAGATTTATTTATTCAGTTGGATACTTTTTTTCATCCTTTGCCTGGGCACTGGAGTCTTCAGCCTCACCATCCTATAATTAGAAAAATGACCCTACTTAGAAGTTTTACAGCTCTGCTCCAAAACATCATCTTCCCTGTTCATTTATTTATCCACTTTTTACTGATGCAGCTTCATCTAGTAATTGCCTTTCCAATGCAATGTGCAGCAGTAGAGTGGAGTAAATTTAATCAGGCATTTAGAAACTTGTCAACAAAAAACAACATCCAAACCAAGAAAGCACTGAATGATAAAATATTTCTACATTCAATGAGAAGAGATGGGTGAGGAAGAGAAACACAGGGAAAACAAACGGTCCTTTTATAAACAATTCCTCTTTCCCAAGCATAAGAATTGTTCCTATCCCAAACTGTGAGTAGAATTCCCTATTGCCTAGTTTCCCTAATCAAATCTGTATATATTTGCTATTTAGCTTTCAGGTAATGAAGTTGCTGGTGTTTCAGCACATATATATATATTTAAAATAACCAGACATCAGCACTTCAACCCCCCTCCCAGGGCAGAGGAGCAGAGCCACGTCCTCGCTTTCTACACATATCTGACAATGGATGTCTTTTGCAACGTGCCTGGAAAGTCACCAAATCTGGGCTCCTTTGGACTAGGGTAGGGAGCAGATTCCAGAATATTTCAAACTCCTCATAAAAGATACCCTGTCAGCACCCTGTGAGTAATGGAGCAGGGCGGTTCCTCCCCCCGGCACTGCTGTTGACACCAGGACCTGTCCCTTCGTGGCACCACTGTGAATCTCACTGACCTCTGAGTTATTCTTCTTCTGCTCCACACTGGAATTCAGTTTACCAGAAATAGATATTCAGGATTTAGTATCCAAATATAAGAATAGTAAACAGAAGGAGCTTTGGCCTGTTAGATCTAAATGGTGTTTCCTTACAGTCATAGTAAAACATTAAATCTAAGGCTAGTATGATAAAGCTCAACTGGTACCTAGCCCAGTTATCTACAGAACACACAAGTGATATCATCTGCACTTTCTGGTACAGAAATAGGTGGGCTGTACGATTTTTCTGAAGCATTTTGTGGGACCATGTTCAGGTGTGCATCCTACACAGCTATACCCCTGATGGGGCCACCAGAGCTGCAGAGAAACCTGTCCAAGCCTGCACCAGGGACACAGGAGTCAGTGGTATCACCTGTTCCCAGTATGCAACTGTACAGCCTGAGCATCTCATCTGGATTTTACTCAACTTTTGCTCTGAATCCTTCTATCAGGAGCCTCTCTCTGCTCACAGTACAGTAAAATAACCATTTAAGTCCTAGAATTAGACAAAGTGGTCACTTCCAGCCCCTCCCCAGCTCCCACTCCATGCAAGCAACACAGTCCTTGTGGTGATCAGGGACAATCCTGACCCACAAAATCAGCATAAGCAAGTCCTTTATCTGTAAAAATCAGATGAAGACCTTAAAAACGAAGTGTTAATTTGCTACAGTTTATAATTTGTTTGAAATAATCTCTGATCCATGGAAAGGACTTGGAAACTCTTGCTGTGATAAAGCACAAAAGCAGGAGGCCTGGAAATTGGGAACTGTGAGCCATCAGTGCTGTAACTCTTCACCAGTGTCAGTCCAGACCAACTCCACTGACTTCAGGGCAGTTCCCTCTGCATGAAGAACCAGATGAGACTCTGGTCTCCAGCGTAAGATGGAAAGATGGAGGCTGTAATTCCATCCAGGGGATGGGGTGTGGTTTGCAGACATCAATAAGCCACGGCACGTCCCCTCTTGTGGTTCCTGATGTCATTGGAATGACTCAATAGAATTACAGCCTTCTGTCGATCTGGGTGTATATTATTCTACTGAAATTAAAGCTTTTGAAATAGGAGCTTATTGTTTTTAATAACTTCAGTTATATAATTCCTTTCTCATGTCAGTGCTTCAATAAACATTTCTTATGTTAAATTTTACTCCAGATCCATCCTTGCCAGTTTTAGGCTCAGAACTGATATATTGGAATAATCCTCTTCGTTTTAAGTCCCACAGACACTGTGCTGTTCACATGATGTCATTCTGTGTGTATTCCTTCATTTACTACTGGTGAGTCATTATTATCGTAGCTAATAGAAAGAGGATTATCTCTTTATTAAATCAAAGGCATGGCATTTTGTTGGTGGTGCTTTGCCTCCTTGATTTTTAACCCTTTAGATTACATGAGTCAGGATTTTTCAGCACAGGCTGTCACTGGTGGGAGGCACAGAGGTGCTGCTAGAAAGTCACCACAAAGTGCTCAGGGAAATTAGGACTGTTAATTCCTCACCTAAGATCATAGAGAAGGACTATGATAGAACGAGTCATTCAGAGCCAAAGCAGTATAAGAATCTGAATATTAGTGTCTCTGTCACCTTTTTTAATTCATAAAATAAAATTAATTATAATATGTTGCAAAGACAGCAGTAGCAGCCATGAGGTTTTAATATAAGTGAAATAATCAGTATGGTGAGAAAAGGCCAGTAGGAAACAGGGCTACCTTTCTGGGAAGATGAAGAAATGCTACTCTATGGTTTAGAAAGGCAAATATTTATCACAACCTTTTCTAGGGAACTGCTCTCATGCAATACAAGTTTTTTTCAGAAAGCTGCAGATCTATGAAGAACTAAAAGATCAGCCAGAGAAAATAATGTCTGCATTTACTACAGGAATTACTCAGAAACCAGAATTTCTTCTAATAGGAAATTTCAGTATTTAAAATTTGTTTTCATTCTCAATTGAAATGTCAGATTTTCTCCCAAAATCAGGATTTCTAGCACTTTCCAGGATTTAGAATTAGCTAAACATTTTTATTACAATCATGTAGAAATAATGAAATGTACTAATGCAATTGTATGGTATTCAATATCTATCTTTGTAACATTAGTATAAAATTAAAAT
>NW_020897746.1:7712875-7754028 GCF_003984885.1 Neopelma chrysocephalum | reverse complement strand
TCCTCTCCACAAAGCCAAGATGCTTTTTAACTTTCCCATGGAAAATGTTGCCAAAGTTGATACCCTCCCTGAAGAAACACTTCAATTTTAGTGAAATTGCATTTATCAATAGAAAACTGCTCTGTCCAAAAAAAAAAAAAAAAAATCAAAGAGCTCTATTTAATTTAAACAGTGATCATTGCTGTGATAGAAACAAAAGCTGCCCATTTGCACTACTGCAAGAAGAATGATTCCAGAAAGCGGCTCCCAGACCTGTGATATCTCTTTGCAGGAATGTTAAAGTCTCCGTGAGAGAGGCACTAAAGAGCCTGCCATCAATCCCGGCCCTCCTCTGCTTTAAAGCAGAAGATGCCAAGTCAGGCATCACCTCAGAGGAAACAGCAGCTGTGGGCAGAGTGTACAAGACTGAATGAAACCTTCCTGGCATGTTTCCTTCCCTTATCTCCCCTGTCACCCATTATCAGACAGCGGATTATAATAAAGAACACAAGGTTGAAACACAATTATCCATGGACGTGTTTGAGGACTCACAAATCTGCTAATGTTACTAACAAGCCAAGTTCCCCGTTGCAGAACACATCAGCACTCCAGACGAAGGCTTAACTCTTAATGAAACCTAAATCTCAGCGCCAGAGATAAATTTCAAGCTTCTTGTGGCTTAACCCTGGAAGGCAACACAGCACGGAAACTTTTCAGAATTATCTAGAGAACAAGCAATGTTGGGAAGTCGCCATAATTAAATCTCTGCTGATTTCACATCTGAGGGATGTGAGCAGCAAGACGTTGTCGTTGAAATTATGTCGTACGTTTCTGTTACAGCACGTCAAGATACACCATTCAAATACTAAAACAACAGGATCAGAACCAGGGAATTAAGGCCTTTAACAGGAAGGAATAAGCTGCAGGATTCACCATCCTAACAGTACCCAAACACAGCAACCAGTGTCAGTCTGCTGCTGAGAAAGTCAACAGCTCTACAGACACGGGTCCCTAATATAATGCCACTTACGTAACCAGGAGCACAGAAATCCAGCTTTACTGCTCACTTTGGTAACAGATTTCCTTTCTGACCACGGAAAGGCCTTTTCTTTTAAATAAATCTTACCTCTGATAAGTACATTGCAAAGTTATGCTGTTACAGTATTCTTTACTGTTAATGACGCTATTTGGAAACGATGCTTATCTCGGATTAAGAATGCCCTTTTCCTTCAAATAGGTATGTACCATTTTCAGAGGAGCATAAGTTAAACAGGGAAAGAGTGGGGGAAAAAAGGCATTCTTATTCCAAAATAATTATCCAGGCACAGATCTGAAATGGGATAACAGTGGTACAGACAAGCTTTAAGACAATCACAGACAAGCTTTACGAGACACCTTGGGCCCAGGCCACAAAATACCTCGAGGATTAGGGTCCAGACCTTGAACTTGACTTGATACTCTTGGAAAGGACAATTTGGAATTCTCATTGTAGCAATTACTGAGGAAGTACGTTACAGACAATGCAGTCAACAACCAAATCTCTGTCCTTCAGCACTCCAGCTGTACAACAGGATCCTCAATGGGGATAATACACATTGTACATATCCCCATGTTATAAAAGCTTCTTGTCAGTCATTTTTATTTAGGTTGGAAATATATAAAGATTAATAGGAATCTCTTTGTAATGCAGAACCACTTACAAAGAGATTTTGACAGAAATATAGTGATAGTAAACTAACAGATGCTTTGTTTTCATTAACAAATCAACTGCACGGAAAGAACAACACACAACCACCATGCTTGCATTAATTAATCATTAGGAGCTATTTTCCCCAATCTCCTTATTTTATATATAAATGTAAAGATTTGTAAGGATGTCTACAAAATGTACAGGTAGACACTACTTCCACAGACCCAAGCTGCTCCCCACTAGAGGGGGGAGAAGAGCAGTTGCTTTGGCTAAATGCATGAAACATAACAAAATCAAAACCACAGTCAGGAGAGTAACATACAATTCTAAATGGAACTTGAAAACTTGAGAAGTCATTTAAGGGAACCACATTAAATGCTAAAATGTTTAATGGGACCCATGTGTCCCAGGCAGAGAAAGAGAGTGAGAGAAATGTAACAGAGGAAATCAAGGAGACAATATGTCTGTGCGACTTGTTCTAATTAGGGGCACAGTGCTGGTGAGGATCATTCATTATAATTTAGTTAAATCTTTAGCATGGCAAAGGCACCTCTGTATGGTGGTATAAAACAAAAGACCCCCAGTCGTAAACCAAGTTAAGGCCCATAGAAGAGGGGTTAATTCCAGTCATTTGTGCCTGCTAAAGGCAGTACATCCCGGGAATACCAGCCCTTCTTTACTGCCGCAGCGCTGGGCTCCAGCTCGCAGATGTCTGCAAATTTGGCATGTGGGGGGTGGTACCGGGAGGGCAGTGGCGCGTTGTCTCCGACTTGTCTGTCGCTGAACTGAGTGGATCTGTCTGTTTCTTTTAGCAGGGGTGGGAAAGGAGTTCAAAGAAAGAATCAAAACAATCCATCCATCCAAGCTTTGGAATATCTGAGCTGAGCCCAAATATCACCAGGCACTTCCCAATCTCTGCTTTGAAACAAGAGAGCGGGCGATGACTTGCAGCAGTTTGGGATGATTTACACACATGCAGCATGTGTAACACTGCAGTGTTATTTTAAAACTTATAAAGCATCAGGAGAGCGAATGGGGGTCAGGTTCAGGTTTGTGACATCAGTTTGGGTTGTTGCACGGCAGAGCTGCAGAACCAGCTTCAGCTGTGCTTCCCCTGAGCAAATGAGGGGCACAGTGGACCTAATTCACATTGCATTTGCCATTGTGTGTTTTAGGAGTAATTCTATTTAAATATGGGTCAGATTCTTAGCTGGTGTAAAGCAGCTGAGCTGCCTGCATTCCAGTGCAGATAAACTAATTCACACCAGCTGAAGGCTGGGCCAGTGGAATTACATTGCTGTAAATCCAGTGCGAGATCAGAACGGTGTTAACCTGTGTTAGCACTGGTGGAACTGAGAACAGAATTTAACCCACAACATTTTGACACCATTCCAAATATTTGTAAAACCCATAATAATTTTGAGTGTAAATGTGCCAAATTCACCCTGGTGTCATTCAGAGTCCAAAAAAACTACACCCTAGGGATAAATTTGGCTCTGCATATTTAATCTAAGTAAACGGCATCATCCCAGCAAGGAAAGCAAATGAGCAATAAACATAAGTTTGCTGTTAGATGTTGTCTCCTTGCTCCTCAGCTTTCTAGTACATTTTGTTTTTGGAGCTTATTTAAACGAGCAGTTTATGGTTTGATCAAGTCCTAAACAGGAAACCTAAAGGATTTATAAAACATTGAGTGTTCTCATTACAACTGACCTAAAAGAACTGCAGCATGGCAATCTTCATTTCTATTATACCTGCTGCTCCTGTGATGGGAGTGCTTTCTAGTGGTTAACACAGACATCAGGGAGTTGGGAATCTCGAGGTCCAGCTCTCAGCTTTGCCACTGACTTGTTGTGTGGGCTTGGGGGAATCATTTAAGTTCTCCGTGCTTGAGTTTACTTATATGGTGTGGGACAATTAATGATCACCAAAGGGCTTTGGGTTCCTCAGATGAAAACAGAAGGCGTAGTGTTCAGAAGTATGACAGGAATGCCCTCCCCTTTTCTATGTGATATTAGGGTAACACACTAATCAAATTACACCATAAATTAGCCATAATAAACATTACAGTACCATAAAAATAACAATACCAGTACTAAGACGTAAAGATAATAATGCAGAGTTATTTATAAAGCTACTCATTACCATGTTGCCAGGCACCTCAAACACAAATCAGAGTGCATCTCCAACCAACACTGCTTTTGATGCAAGTGGAGCTCCACTGAATTCCAGAGAGACCATGCCTAGGCTGTGCCAATCAATGTGACACTGCTCAAGTTACAGGGAGTTTCAGCAGTTTTAACCAGAAAAAGTTCTGGCCACTTCCGTAGCTCCCTTCTAGACCTCAGCAATAATAAATTATGATAAAGCATCCTTAAAAAAAAAGGAAATTGAAAACCTGGATGAACAGCCTTTTCCTGACTCTGGAGCTCCAACCCTCACAAAACTTTTGAAGCAACATTTTGGGGTAGTGCTCCTCATTGCCCTCTCCCTCAAATACAATGAATATCATTTTCCTTCCATTTGTGGTGGTGTGAGATGGCAAGACCCATTTTTTCAGGGATCGAAGAAATCATATGTCAAAAATGGAAACAATCTAGGTCACCAGTTCACAAGTTGGGTCTTTTTCCCAGTTCCTCCCAGTATGGAGGTTCCCAGCTCAAGCTGGCAGCACAGGACAGAGTCACTGTGCCAGAGGGGGAACTGGGTGCACAGTAACAGGACTGAAGAGCCTGGGTTCATGTTGCATCTGCCAGTGACTTAATACAGGCTCTTGGACAATGCACAGCATAGGCTATTTTAAACTAATTCTGTCTCTGTGTGTCTTTGAAAGAGGGATTATGAGGACTAATGTTTGTGGAGTATTTCAGTGATGGACACCAGTACATGACATGCTATTTTCCCCTAACAGCCACCAACTCACCACTTCACGCTGCTGTGACTCCAAGTGCTTCTGTTTCCTTAGTTTGAGGCCAGTCCCAGGTTCATCTACAGGTGTATCCAGACCAAAATGTGTCACCTGCCACCTAGATTGAAAAAGAGATAAATTTTAATTGGAGATTATAAAATCTGAACTGACTTGATAATATAAGTAATGTCAGTAGAATCACACTAACCTCTCACATGAGGGGCAAAGTGTCACCAACACGAATTCTCTGATTCAAAACAGCAGAAATACCAAGGGCTAAGAGGAGCCAATTTATCTGGCTACTCCTTCACAGAGTAGAGGAGGGTCACAAAAACTGAATTACTCAAAGCTCCCTCTTCCAAGTGAGGTGAATGTACATTAAAAAAGGGAAAATAGTCTGCAAGGCAAGCCCAGATTTCTGGGAGCCACAGTCAAACAGAGCCAAGATAGGGCTACAAAGAGATGCTTCAACAGCCTTGACTACAGAAGAGCTCAGAGCCCAGAGCTGAGCTTAAATAGGGCTCCTGGAGCCATGGGCGGAGTGTGGGGAGGCCACAGGTGAGGGAAGTTAAGGCCCTTAGTGCCCACAGGGCCCCAAAACAAGGAACACTCCTCATTTTTTGCTGGGGAAGAAACAGAAATTAGAGTTCAAAGAAAAGCAAGATTGGAAGATTTGTGAGGGGAAAAAAAGATATGGGGTTTTTTTCCCTCCTAAAATTTGGAATATTCAGTGATATTATCAACTCCACAACTGGCCAAGGAACAGCAAAAAAAAAAAAAATCTGAAGGTACTCATAAAAAACTGCTGGTGTTTAGGTTGTAAGGGCTCCTTAATCAATTTTTCTGCATTAAAAATAAATCACTAACATTTCTGGAACTGGATTTTTAAAACAATAATTTTCAAAGTGGAAAAGGAGAAGAATCGTACTGGATACGGTGATAAAAGGAATGTTCTGGTCAGTGGTCTCTGAACTGGATATTGGGCTTCTTGAGCAGCTCCTGCAAGATTGTGAATTCTCCTGAACTTACAGTCAAGTTCCTTGACCTGATTCATCATGACACTGGTTCATAATAAAAGAAAAATGCCAAGGGAAGAAGTAACAAGACCTAAAAGTGAGAAATTGTGAATGAAGGTAATAAAACTTCAATGTAAAAATATTAACACACACACAGTTGCTTGAGTGAGAAGATCTGAACCACCCAGGAGCAAATGTTGTGTTTTCCAGCGTACAAAAGAATCTAAGTAAGATTTTCCATCTTGGCTCTTCTCAGTGAAAGACTCAGTCAATATACAAAGTGATTCAGTTTTCAAAATATCTGAGAAGAGACACATGTTAGTGGAAATCACTAAAAACCAAGCCACTTCAGATTATGATGCCTCACCACAGTGGGAACCTCACTTTAGGTGTCAGGCTCTGGAGCTACATGTGCACACTCAGAGCACAGGTGGGAGGCAATCTCGCCTCTCCTAATTATGGAGAACACACTTAAACCCCAGCATGGTTGACCTAAGCTTCTGCCCAGCTAAATACCATTCCTTTTAGCAAGATCTTGCTCCCTCATAAGGTTTGGAAACACCATATAAGCACATACAAAAACTGAGGTATAAGGAAAACATAGATGGTTTGGGTTGGAATGCTATGACTGAACCGTTTTTAGACATTATGAGAGTACCAAAACTGGAAACACAGCTTAGGCACTTCAGCTCATGGGCTCTAACCAAGAGAAGACTGACATGACACCTTCAGTCACCTTGTCAGCCTACTTAGTCTTTGATTTCCTCCCAGTGGCTGACCATCACATTTTGGGGCTGATGGTGTAATGCTGTGGTATCATCACTCAGTGAGACTCAACAGTTCCAGTTTTCAATTCTGGATATCAACTAGATTTCAGATCCAGGACAAACACTATTGTCCATGGAACAGCCACACTGTTCCATCTTAGAACATAAGATTTGTCCAGGTGGGTCAGAGGAAAATGCCAGTTTTCTCTTTGATGAGCCACGTTGTGTGATGTGTCGTGCACAGGACTAGGAGTCAACAGGCCTCAGTTCTGCTGAGGACACGCTGTGTGAGCTGAGGCAAGGCCACTCCATCACTCTTTTTGTTCTCCATAGACTGGCTGATTCTCCCGCTGAAATCCAAGGGAGTCTGAAAGCATTTAACTGCCTCACAAAGATATGTCATGCGATCTAACATTCTGAGCACAGAACTGGGAGCCAGGAGCTTTTAATGGTGCCTGTAGGGATTGGAGCCAAATCACTTAACCTCTTTGCTTCTCGGCTTCTCATCCATAAAAAGAAAACTATGCTCGAGCTGCTGGCTGGGGTTTTATGAGAGTTAATTCATAGACCTGTATGGAAAATGACTCCTCCTCTGCTGCAGAAGTGCAAACTTTGTATTTAAAAAAAAGTTAAAATATTAATAATTTCAACAGAAGCTAAGAGTAGGGAGAAGTTTAAAATTTTGATTGAATTGTGCTCAAGGGAAACACATTTTTTCTGCAAAACCACATCTCCACTGTGAAAAGGATGGGGGGCTTTCAGCAATTCAGTTTCCCACTGGAGAACAGTTTTGGCAAAACATTTGTGACCAGCCCTACCAATAACGAGCCATTCTGCCCTTCCAAAGAGCTGCGCTCGCACATTGCCCAGCGATTCCCACGGACAGCCCCGGCACTCGCGGCTGGTGCATCGGGGCCGCTGTGTGAACAAATAGGGCCACTGTGTGAACAGCCGGGGCCACTGTGTGAACGGCCGGGGCCACAGCGTGTGCAGATCCTCGGCTGGAGGCACCGGGAGCGGCTCCGCTCCAGCCGGGAGCGGGTGCGCGGGGCCGGCACCGCTAGAGGGCACCGGCGGCCCGGCCCACGGCAGCGGCTCGGCTCGGCTCGGCTCAGTTCGGCTCGGCTCGGCTCAGTTCGGCTCGGCTCAGCTAAGCTCGGCTCAGTTCGGCTCGACCCAGCTGGGCCCGGCCCGGCCCGTCTCGGACCTGGGACCGCCGCCCCATCCCCTCCCTCCCGCGGAGCCTGGACACCCCTGTCAGAGGGTTTCCCGATGCTCCGGGGATTGGAGCCCACGGAGCTGCGGGAACACCGCGCATTCTTCTCCCGCCCCGCTCCCGGCTCAGCTCCCGCTGCGGTCGGGACGCCGGCACGGTCCCAACTCCTCCTTCCAAGCCTGTGAGCTCCGCTGATGAAAGCGCAGTGCTTGGGTCACTGTTGAGCTCAGAAGGAATCGCGGCACACTCGCGCTGGCTCGCCCTGGTTACTCACACGCGCCGATTCCCACCGAAGTTAACAGGGAGAGCATTAGCCCGGCACCAACGTAAGTGGGATGACTGAGGTAATGAGCCGCTGATGTGAATAAGGCATTCACGATCCAGCTTTGAATTATAAGATGCTTGGCTACTTGGGAAGAAAAGGAACAAGATTTGTCAGGTCAGGAGAGAAGGTCTGCTTAGTTCCAGGGTGTTTTCTGCGATTCTTCTCAGAGTAGCTACGAAGATAAAGATTTTGCTGAAGTCTTCCCTAAGTATGGACATTGACTCTTAGCTGATAGTCATGGGAAAAGAAAAACAAACCCCAAACTATCTGATACTAAATGCAGTGTTTTAGATATACATATTCACAAATGCATATTCATGTTCAGGGAAGCCAACCAGAGCATGGTGGGGTGTTCCAATCTTGGCTGCACAGGTGAATGCCAAGCTGGAGCCTGGGCTGTGCACTTCAGGCAACTAGAGCCTGAGCCCCCAGCCCAAGCACAAGGCCCACAGACTTTACCTGATGGCCATTCACCTTCAGTGCCACAACCTCCCAGGCACTGCTCAGGGAGCTGGACTGTGTCTCTGCAGCGGCCCATGTTCTGTCCTAGTGCTGATCCACCAAATTCAATTTATAACAGCATTGATTTGCTTCACTGGAAGTAGCACAGTGAAGGCTCCAGCACGGGCTTCAGTTGGCCAGGAAGTGCCTGTTTCCCCCCAGGCTGGATGGGGGGCTCAGTAGTTGTAAGAATGGATGTGACTGACCTCCCCTTGCCTGGCAAATGGCATATTGCTCCGGTAGCTCAACATTATCCTGCCAAACTCAACCCAGCAACAACATCCCTTCCCTCCCTCCCTCCCAAAGATGGGGCACTGTGAAGCACTGAGATCCCGGAATAGACGTGTCCATACACAAGCAAAATATACTTGACATGAAATAGGTGGGGTTTCGTTCCATCAGGCCTGTTGGCCACCACTGGCAAACCCAGCAAGAAGAAGATGACTGGAATGTGGATGTGGTGCACAAGACTGTGGCATGTACACAGTGTGGTGGCTGTCACTCCTCCTTACCACTTCAGGAGCCTGGCACAAGGCAACTACCACTAAGGCTCATTTGAATAATTCCCACATACATTCCAGATGTTAACCACATGGCCTGCCTTTGTAAGGTTTCAAAATAAGGGGGGGCTGGAGGAAAAAGGGTGAAGTGTTTTTTTCCTTCAGTGTCCATATTTATTTTCTACACAGATGTTTGTAGTTGTACAGAATAAATAAGCATAAATCAGCCCTCCTTTTTTTTTTTTTTAAGTGCACTATATGATTCATATTTATGGAACGTGCACAGAACTCAGTGGAGCTGACAGAGTTAAGCTGCAGGCTGTTGACATAAAATAAAGGACTATGTATTGGTTTTAGGGACATGAAAATCTTAAAATAACCCCATTGATCAAAAGCACAAAGATCAGTGTTGCTGCTCTACTCACCCCCTTTTCACACAGTGGGCCTGAGCTCTCCTCTAGCACTCCAGGCAAGGTGTCTGTCCTTCCCGGGGTGGGACTGTGCTTTGTGTCGGGTGTTGGGGCACCAGGAGCAGCCCTGCAGGGACAGGGGGTGGAGGTGTGAGGGCTGGAACCCCTCCCTCTGCACAGCTCCTGCTCCAGGAGCTGGGCCCAGGCTGGATGTGATGCTGCAGGACTGTGCAGCAAGTGCTGGAGATGAGGTGGCTTTGGGTGGGTGAGTTCCTGTTCTCCCCAGGAGCTGGACAGGTCTTTAGTGCTGCTGGGAAAGACTGGCTGTTAACAGAGTAATTAAGATTAGCTCAAAGAGATTCTTTTCTCCTATGAGCTCCCTTTATTCAGAGTTCTCTCTTTTCCTGCCTAATTCAGGATTTTTTTTAAGTCAAACATGCAAGCCCAGATGAAAAGTTTAAGATTGTAGAGGGGAAATAATTTCCTTCCAGACTGCAATTCTGCATCTTAACCTGGAGAGGGTGGAGTGGAATATGACAATATCACCGAATGTCACCTCCCCAGAAGTACTGTCCCTTCAACATTTATAGTACAGGAACCCCTAAATGATCTTCTCAGCAATGTCCAAACACTATTTGCTGTGTGTCTGCCTTTCACATACCAGCGGTGTCACAAAAACGTTTTGGCCTTGGGAGAAGCAGCTTTCAGGGAAACCCTTTTTCTCTGCAGCAGTGACTGAGCCAGTGGCAGCTGACAGAGGCAGGGACAGGGACCTACATGAACACAACACTGGAGCCGGTATCTGGCTTCCTCCTGAAGTTGCTAATTTAACTTTTATGTTGAGCTGCTGAGGCCAGAGAATGGATTAGGTAACTGTGCCATGGAGGTGAAGGCTGGAGGTAAGCAGTTCCAGCTGCACCATTTCAGCCCCTCCACCACGGGCAAGTCAGCTGTGTTACCATGGTCCATGGCCAGATTGCCACTTCCATTCCTTTAGGGATCCCTGAGGCTCCAACATTAAGAGCTAGAACCCAATACTATCAGCAAGAACCCAATACTATCAGCAAGAACACAGTATTTTGACTAAAAAAAAATCTCTCTTTTTTTAAAAGTACAACATCTTGCTGATCAAAGTACATCATCATGTTGATCAGCTAGAGAAGACTTTAAGCTCTCACCCCATTACTCTCTGATACTTAATTAATTTGCTTTGCAAGCACTAAAAAAGGTTGAGGAGATACTACTGAGACTTGGATTGCTTGTCCTAAGTAGCCTTAGAAAAGCCAATGCTTGTGTTGCTAATGCAGCCCATCAGTCCTGCTGAGTCCAGCAAATTAACTACACTCTTCATCATCTTAACTGTGAGAGTCCTTTTTTACATAACAACACCAACCACAACTTTCTCTCAAGACATTTTAATAGGGGAAAACTACAAAACACAACCAAGACCACAACTTCTGTCAGCACATTAGGAAATAAAGGTCATAACGCTGGTGATTTTTAAAATACGTGAATCACAGACTCGAGGTCTTTCCATGAATCATAACAGAAATGTGAAGAGTGGTATAGCACAGTGAAAAAAAAAGAGGTATATAAAAGAAGAGGTATATTCTTAGCTACTGCTGGTTTATATGATGAGCAAGCTGTAGAAGGTCCCAGATGTCTCAAGTCAGGACTAAAACCTGAAGGCAAAAGGGGTTAGAAAGAGCTCCTGAGGTGCTCAGAGTGGTGCATGGAGCAGTAGGACCAAGGGGAGGGATGGCCAGACAGGCCTTTCTCTAGACTGACAACTGTTCTCTCCCATTTTCCATACATACAGTCTGGAGAGATGCACTCAGGCCTGGAAAGCACTACTGTGGCTGTGTAAGGCTGATACACTGAACAAACCACTGCTGATAAATGGATGGCACTAAACATAGTTCTTCATTCACTTGTTGGGGGTTTCTGCTATAACCAACACTCAGCTGTATCCAGATTAACCTATTCCAAGCTCCTCAGCCTGGGTTTGAAGTGTGTCTGACAAGAGTTAAAAAAATATGAGTTAAGCCTCTTCCACAGAAAGTTTCAGGTATTCTCATTTCTCGAGAGCATCCTCTGCTAGAGGCTGACTTGTACAACTTCCAGACTTTGGGATTAGCATTTACGTTACTCAATACAACAGCAGTCCCAACTCAGATCAATGTTCATCACATACTGCACCTTCAGGCACAGCCTCCAACAAGGGGATGTCTTGAGGATAATCCCCAGGGTGTCTGTGACTCACAGACACACCTCTGAGTCACTCTTTTTTCATTACTTCCTCTTGGTCCTCTGGGGTAGAAACTTACTGTTGGTTTACACCAGCAGCAAATTACAGCATCTTCCTGCTATGCTGACCTTGCTGTTTTGGCTACTGACTCTCAATGTGGAGCCAACATTCCTTCTTCACTTTACCTGCTGGAATAAGGAAATCACTTGATGAGTGAATCCTCTTCACTCCATCACACCCAGATCTGAAGCTGAAGAGTAAATTTTCTGAGTGGCTCAATTCACTGCAATGGAATTATCTGCTGAGTGATGCAATACTCAGTCTGAGGCAGGACGGTGAAACACAGTTTATAGCTTGAGATCGTAGGATGAGATGACAGGAAAAGCACTTTAGTGTTGTGAGACAGAATGAAGATCTATCATAGAAAAAGTCCGAGGAAAAGCTGGGGAATAAAACATTGAACTCCTTGGTTTGCAACTCACATTGGCTGTGGGAAGAACTATCAGGCATTACATCAATTGAAACTAAGCTGCTTGCTGTCATTCTCTCCTGAAACAGCTGAAATCCAGAGTACTCCAAATTACATGAATCCTCACTATACCTGAGTCTCCATCCTGTACCAGTCTCTTGGTACCCAGGGTTTAGTCTTATTTAGCCAGGACTAAGAATGAAAAAATATCTTTCTGTGTCACAGAATATCACCACTCAAGCAGATGCCACTGAATCTACTTCCTTCAAAGTAATGAAGTGAGATTGTTTATGTGAATGTTTTCAAAGAGCTGAACCTGCAAGGTCCCGCTCACAGCTCAGGAAATAGCAGAATATAAATCTGTCCAAATCAGCCAAGCTCCTACAAAATTCAATACTGGAACCCAGAGACACCAGCAACATCTTGTTCTTCTGGTGTAATGACTGTTGATGCTGGGATTTAGGAGGATTATGTCGATCTAGGAAAAAGTGGGGAATATTAATATACAAAATTGTTAAATGTCAAATCAAATCCTTTAATAACGTGTGTGTCTGGTTGAGGATGGGAGTGCTTTCAAAACTAGCTACAAATATTCAAGAAATCCATTTGGCAAGTTCAAACAAATAGCCCAAATCAATTACACACACAATATTCTGAAGGGGGCACATTTTCAGCATAGTATGTGGAGAATTAAGCTCTCTGCTCCCATTATTGTTAATGGGATTGGCACACCCAATTCCTCACACACATGGTTGTGAGTTTAAAGCCAACAGATAAAAATATGACTTTGAAAGAATAAGAATGTTTATATATTGTCTAGTCTTTCCTGTACAGTGTAACGTCTCTGTTTGCTGATAAATCTCAGTGCACAGGAGTTCCCTGGCCTTACGTGTACTGAAAGCTGAAACTGGGATGGAAGAAGGCAGAAACTCTTCCTGATAGCTATGTGACAGCTTCAGAGAGAAATCCAGGCTAGGAAATAAGAACTGGACTTTGTAGGAGTTAAGAACTGGACTTTGTAGGAGTTGCTAAATATTAGCACTTGCTCTCAAGCCTTTCTTTGAAGAACAAAAATAAGTTCGTCTGGATTTTCATCCACAAAAATCAGAGAAGAAACCAAAAAGGTAACAATTCCAGAGTAACAATTAGTGTAAAGCTGCTGGATAGGCTTTAAATCTCTGAATCAGAGGGATTAGAAGCCAGTTATCTCATGTTCCAAGTAACTGTCTCAGTTACCACCTTACTGACTATTTTGAAATGGGTGGAGGGAACAGTTTCTTTCACTCTTTTTTTCCCTCTGATTTTGACCCAAAGTTCCTTCTTAAGCATCAGAATATTGAATTAAAATTCAAAATAGCATTTTTCTATGAAAAAAATAATAGCACAGTTGCAGTTAGTGCTGGTCATTGCCTTTTCTCAAAGCAGCTGAGTCACATGCTGAGTCAGGAACCCCTGAAATCTTTCACTGACTGCAGATCACTCTGTGATGTGTCCTTTTTTAAACCCACACAGTGCGAACTGATGGCCTTAGATGTAGCTAGAGATTCTTATCATAGCAATATGGGCAAAATTAAGAGTGGAACTCTTGAAATTTGGTCCCATTTTTAAAATAAGTAGATTTGGAACGCTCTCTACTGGGATTACTTGCAAGAAAACACATTAAATTCTGACCAGAATCTGATGACTTTCTGCAACAAGGTCACCAATGCAGTGCTCTCTAACACTTCCAGTTGCTGTGTGTTGGACAGCTGCAGTTCTTTGCACTAATATCCATGTATTTCTCTGGAGTTTTTCCCTGTAGGTGTAGGATTGCTCAAGGGATGAAAAGGAATTGTCTGTTAGTGTCTAGAGGTTGGAGCCAGGCTCACAGTTAAGGGCTCTACAGGCAGAGTACTCCAGAAGTGCTCTGTGAACTTGGCAAAAGAGCCCTTCAAATTCCAACAACCAAGTTTTGTTCCTGATATTCTGGTTAGCTCTTCTATGCTGAGTTCCCATGGATTTAGTTTACAACTTAATTCAGCCCTCTAATCACACCCTTGTAGTCCAGTGGGCAGGGTACTCAGAGAATGTCAGAAAACTTAAGTGCTATTTCTGGCTTTATAGTTTGCTCTGTGCTGATGTATTCCTCACTCCCTCCTCTTTCTTCCTTAGGTGAGTCTTTAGAAAAGACTCATTTTTTTGTAGCCAGGTGTGTGACACTCCTCCTGATCTTCACCTGGGTTAACCAGCAGCAGAGCAGGCCTTGACAAAAAATGCTGTTATGTGGACAGGAATTACTGAAACAGCACTGACTGCCTTTCTGAGGCATGAACTGTTGTGCTGAAGACATCTTCTGACACTCATAGAGCAGGGAAGGGGACAAGCTATCTTGAATATGGATGCAAAAGCACACCCAGAAATTATTTAAATTCTGTGAATCCTTGTACTTTTGGTTTCGACTCAGAATGTTTAAGAACAGGGTGTAAAACTAAGGGCAGGTTCCATAGCTGGTGTAAATTGGCATATATCCATTTACTTCAATCTGAAATATGCTTCTTAAAGGTCACAATACTTGGAGAGTGTAAATAATTAGGTCTGCGGGTCAACAAAACCTACCGACTTGAATCAGGTGTTGGGCCACTTGAGTTTAAGCCAAACATTGACTATTCATTGGAAAATGCTCTTCACAGTTACTGAGACATCAGTGCTGCTGCAGGTAAATATTTTCTCTGCCAAGTCCTATCTGATGATCGCTCTTTACGCTTTCCCAAGGAGTGAAATGTTAAATCCTTTTGTGAAGATTCTTCTTCATTTATCAGGTTTTAGAGTGGATTTACAGCAGTGAAAGCCAGGAGGAGGAGGGATGGAAGCTTCTTTATGGAGTTCTGCAACAAGTGTACTTGCAATTCAGTGCAGACAGCATGATTTTCACCAGGAAACAAAGCCTATTATCTTATCAATCAGTGTTTTTTACTTAATCAGTTTTCCATAACACATTCAATTGTCATTTCATCTGCCTGGTGGAACATTCTTCATAAGCAATTTCCATTATGACAGTCTTGCAGAACATGGTCTAAATAAATTATAGAAAATGTGTGATAAAGTGAGTTATAGTTTCATTGGTGTGAGAGAGATATATTTCAAGCAGTATGAGAAAGTAATTTATATAAGGCCCTTGAAATAAAAATCCTATCTGGTAACACAGGATTATAAGGCTAAATTTTTAAAAGGGGAAAGAAAATGTGGGTGCAACATTTATTTATTTATTTATTTATTTATTTATTTATTTATTTATTTATTTATTTATTTAGTATGCACTTATGGCAGCCACTTTGCTGGTTACTGTAGATGTCTACTTTGCCTAACATTAAATATTCACTGGAAATCCTGTTTGTGGTCAGGAAGACATTGCTGCATTTTCCACATTGAAGCAGCCACTTCCCTATGAAGTGGCCTAAAATCTGTGCTGAAAACAATGCAGTAAATACATCCCAGAATGTATCAGGGGTCCAATGATGTCCTGCAAGGGTCTCTGTTCAGTTTTAGCAGTGCAGGTGTGGTCCATACTTAAATCCCATTGCAGACTGTCACCCTGCAGAAGCTGATTCCACATCCAACCTACAGCTGTCCCAGCATTGACTCTGGTGTCCAGGAACACCTTATCCATTATTCCAATGTTATTGGATCAGCTACTGTTTGCTAAAAACCTCTCAGCAACCGTCCTTGGTCTCACCCCACAGTATTTACCAGCCTTACATTAAATAATCTATTGACTGTCATTAGTCTTCACATTAGACTTTTCATTAGACTCTTCTGGAGCACCAGAACTCTCTCTGGGAGAAAAATTAAACCCACAAATAGCATTATCAGATGAGTTGTGTGAGGCTTGGCTAATTCTGGTCAAGCAGCACAGGCATTATTTACACACTGCAGTTAATTACTCTTCATATAACTGTAGCATCATTTCATTCTGTCCAGAGCCCTTTTTGCCTCCTGATGGTAATTTATATCTATTACAACATTACAAAGTGTTTGAAGAAATGATGTAGCAGACTCAGAATTACTTTTTTTTAGAAAACAAATAAACTCTTATGACAGTTTGTAAATATTTGTTGACCTCCGTTTGCCTTCTTGTTCTAAGAAACGTGTCCAAACTTCATAACCACAGTGCGGAGAAATGTATTTTTAGATACAAAACTTGAAAATTACTATTCTAATGTCTTCATGCAGATCCCAAAGCCAAGCCTTTATGTATAAACATTGAGTAGTAAGAGGGCTGGAAACACTGTTAATAGAAAGTATGTGGTGAAGAGAAGGCCTATTCTATAAAAATGTAACAGGTATGTAAAGGAAATAAGCTAAAGATTGTCACAGTTTAAAGTGTATTTGAAAAACATGTATTTTTGAAAAACATGTTTAAAGTGTTGGGGCTAAACTCTTGCTACTGAAAATTTACCTTTACTAATAGTGCTACTTGTGATTGTATCAGCTGAGGGATGTGCCCACTGTCTAAAAATAGGAAGGAAGAGAAGGACTGGAACAGCTGTCACAGGGAATTTTGCTTTCTAGAAATGCTCTATTGTGAAAGTCATTGTAAAGGTGAGATTCCTTTCCAGATGAATAAAAGGACTGCTGTGAGACAGAAAGTGTCAAAGAACAAGTGATACTCAAGGTTATGTTTTCAAAAATCACCCTGAGTAAAGCTCAGAACTGTACCTTTCAGAACTGGTATAACTTCATGTATTTGGTATCAAAAAGATTTCTGAAGATGCCAAAGTGTCGACTCAGGATTGTATTACAGCCTTGAAAATCAATGGACATTTCAGGACTGGGAAGGATTCACTGGAAACACACTGGGCAATACAAACTTTTGGAAATGGAGCTATTCCCATAGTTACTTCAGGTCACATTGTCATGAATGGCCTAGTTGCTCTGAACACACAAAAAATATGGGATTCTCAAGGAATAGCAGGTAAGTACTATTACTTGCCTTTCTAAGGTATGCTTTGATATAGACAGATCAGTGATATGCTGATTTCTAGTTTGTAATGACTTATTTCAAACCTTTGTCTTTCTCACCTCCCCTGTCTCACTGCTCCTGCTGGTTTCGGACTTTCACAGGCAAGAAATGACTTCACCACATACTTGACTTGAAGAAGATGACTCTCCTCTTAAAGGCAGTAAGATTATTTACATCCTTGAGTCATTCAGGTGCTGAAGTTTCAGCCCCTCTCCAAGGGACAGGAATGTTAGTCCTACCCTTTGCTTCCATGGGAGCCAAGTGCAAAGCTCCCAGTCAGGTTTCCCTGCTGTTACTGGTGCCAGCACCACGGATGTCAGCAGCAGAAACAACAGAACCATGCCAGTCTCTGATATCCCAAGGGAAAATTCTTCCTTGGTGGCATGTGATGCAAAAGTCACGCCGTGTGCCACGACTGTCACCCGACTGGGCAGCCCTCTCTCCAGGGTCAAATTGGTCAAGACTGAGATGCTCTGGCAGAGCCACACAGAGAAGTTTGCATAATGCTCACCCCACCACTTCTGACCCCAGCCAGTATTATTAATCATTCGCTTTCATAGGCAGTAAATTCACCCATAAAATTTAATTAGAAAGAAATCTGTAAATGCATTTTTAAAAATAAAGCATAAAATAGAAATACCCATTAAAGGAGTGACAGAAACACCCACTCGGAGCTTTACTGGGGAGCCAAGGAGGAGGGTTTCTTTGTTGTTGTTGTTCTGTAGTACATTTTAAAATACTATAAAAAATAAGCATCAAGCAGCATTGTTTTGAAGGGGAAAATTATACACCCCCTGAAAGAGATCTCTGTCAGCCCAGTACCCAAAACTGCACATGCTATTAGCAGACTAAACAGCAGCACAACACAACTCTGGATCACTGGAGACCTCCCATATATTTGCCTAGAAGCCAATACCCTCTGTTGACTAAGACTTTTCCCTTCTGTGTTAAACAATAATTATATTTCTAGAAGAATTCAGCCTCAAATATTAAGCATTCCAGCCAGTCTTTCCAAAGGCAGAGGGAGCAGTTGTTAATCTATAACATAATCTATAAATGCTGCATCCAGGGGAGAGGTGAGTGTTGCAAGAGTGACTCTGCATTGACAGCGACCCTCTGCACATCCCTGCTGGGCTGAAGGAGGTAATTTGGGATTGTGTCTGAGTGGTGTAATGGACTGTTGGTGTGACAAGGATGAAGCACGTCAAGAGACCTTTTAGGCCAACTTGCCCCCCACCCCCAAATCACTGAACTTTGTATTGCTTGTTTGTGCTGCTCAAGACGTTTGCAAAATAAACTTTTTCATACATGATTTATATGCAGAGAAGTTAAAAACAAACTGACCTTTCTCACCCACCAAATAGTCCAAGCTTGTCCTTGTATCCGATTGCCTACTTAAACCATCTGAGACTGCTCTTTGCAACGCATGGCTATGCTTTTGTGTGTGTCCCCTTGCAGGAGTTCTGGGAGGGAAAGCAGTGAGGGGGTTGTGCAAGATGTGAGTCCATTTAGCAGATGGAACTGCGGAGAAAAATCACCACCTAATTTTTTTTCTGGAAAAAAACAATGTTACATAAGCGCTTCTGTAACTTTTTCTGTTTCATAAGTAACCTGGCAAGTTGAGTAATTCGCATTCTGGGTATCATTCTAAAGAAATATTTCTAATAATCCTCTCTGTGTACAAAGCGGTCTTGCCTCATCCCGGTTTGGCATTTAATCTACTAGTTACTATTTTCAGAAAGGCTATTTCCAAATTCAAATAAAAACAACAATCTCACACTTACACAGCGCCTTTCATCCTAGAAGATTCCAAAGAGCTCTGCAGAATTAAAACAAAACAGACATGTTGGACACAGGGTGGCTTCATTCATCACTGAAATGCAGCCAGCCCTGGGGTGAAGTGTGTTCAGAGGCAGCAGCCCAGAGCAATATGATAGAGCAGCTTCCAGTAGGGAGCATGCAGAGCCTGAATCTCTTCTTCCATATCTTACTGCAGCTACACGGAATTCTGTGCTGTTATTTGTGATTCACACATGATGTTAAACATGCCAGGCTGTAGCTCCACAGGGAAAGGAAGGAAAACTCAGCCACCTCCACTGCAGTGTCCTGCTCCCTTTGCCACCCAGACAGCCAGGGATGTGACCATGTTCAAAAATTAAAAGGTGGAAGAGGGGGAGAACAGCAGAGACTCAAAGGGCTCCCAAGGAAAAGGATGAATTGTGGATATCATTCCCATAAAAGTTTCATGCAAAATAAAAATTCACCCAGCCTGCATTCTCCTTTTTCACACACAGCTTTGCCCAAACATCTGAAGGCCAGAACTGGGAAAAGTCTGCTGAGCCCAGAGCCAATATAACAACTGCACAGCCACATCTTCAGCTGAATCGGAAATCTCTGGGATAGTCCTTGAAAGCATTCCAGCAGGGACAAACTCTGCTGCTACGGGAGCAGTGTGGGAGTGTTTGGGAGGCAGCCACCTCCATTTCTCATGGCAGGTTTAGTGCAGCCTGCTATTATTTACCTTCAGCACCTGCACAGACAGCTGCCAGCACCAGGAATCCCAGCTCTGGAGCAGCAGGATAAAGTCCATTTTCTCTCCTGCCCACACACACACACTCTCTCTCTCACACTTTCACCAACTTGATATGAAATATTTTGTGAACTTTTTTCCAGGCTATTTTTCTGCTGCCTCCAAGTGTCACAGCATAACTCAGTCAGCCTGTACCAGGATCCAGAGCTGGCCATATTATAATCTCATTTAAAGATACGAAGCCATAATTAGTGAACTCTGAATAAGCATTCTGTATTATGATGTCTAATACTTGTCTTGGCTAATGCAAATACATGAGAAAGGGTATAATCTTATTTATATGTATCAATGTACTGAATATATGTCTTTACAAAACCCTTGTAGTACTTTTGCCTGCACAATTTAATCTATGGCACCAAAATTGCACATTAACTGCTTATACTAAGTTGTGCCTTGATTTAAAAAAAAAGAAAGGAAGGGAAGCAAAGCACCAACCTTGTTAACCCTCTTACCAGGCTAATACTTCATCGAAAATCCCCTTGGTTGTAATGGATTTTTCTTTTTATACGTACTTTATACAGCACTGTATTAAAGTGGCTTTTTATAAACACAACACATGAGGTTAATAGCTGCAGCCTCGGTTAGGGGGTTTTTGTACCCTAAATCTCTACCAAGACTGTTATATAAATGCTACTATTCTAAAAATAAAAAACCAAACAATCAGGGAAATGTTACGTTATCACTCCCCATCTTAGGCTACTACTGAAGGCAAACCAGGGCATGCTACTCGTGGGTGAAATAAAACTCCTGACAAAAAGAATCCACCTCCACCTGGTCAGAACTACCTTACCACAGCTTCCAGCCCTAGGAACTATGAATACCTTTGAAGGGCATCTTTAATGGTAGCATCAACAGGTCTTAAAGGTTATCCATTTAAAGAAATTCAGTGACTAAATGGGTTATCTGCTGATTTGGTGATGCTTACAATAATGCCTGCACTAAACTGTTTCCAACAAAGGAAGCAAAGAGAGATCAGTATATTTTTCCCCAGATTTTTAGGCCAGAGGAGTTTTTAAAATCTCATCTACTTTAAACCACAGTCCAAATAACTCAAAGGGCATTAGCAGCAGCTTGTAGCAGCTTCAAGGATATTTTACTGTTTCTGATGCAAAACTTCAGGTGTATCTTTCAACAGAAGCTGCTCACACTCCCTCATTCTGGGGAAATTTGCTTGAGCACTGTTTTGTCAAGGAGGGGAAAAAAAGGTATAATTAATCTAGAACTATAAAATTAAACATCATAAATTAGCACACCTTGATCAGCTACTGCACTTCATGACTTGAAATGACAGCATTTTCCCCAGGCCTTGACCTTCAGGGAGTGCAAAGGAGCAGCCAACGGCTCCTTTTCTCTCTGCTCTTTATCGATGGAGGGTGGAGTGAGCTGATCTGGGCCAGGATGCTTTGCTGTCCTCTGACCTGGCACTGCTTTGCAGGCTCTGTGCAACTGCAGTGATGCTTGTGCAGTCATGGACATGAAGTGTGACATGGTGACAACGGCACAGGAACCACGACGGTCCCCACCTCCACCCTGGTGGGCACTGCTCTGACACCGGGGTGTGAGTTCACCCCTACAAACTGTGTCCTGGTTGCTTTTGAGTAAAACAAGGACGTGATTTCAATCCTTATGTATGATGTAATCTTCAGCACTTCTGCACTGGCACCTCACTCAGAGCACTTGTAAATAAAGACTACAGCAGTACACAAGCTCGTCTGAGTTTTGGAGACTGCGAAGAGTTCTGGTTTGTGTTGTTGGTATCTGTCACAAGCTACTTCATAATCCCCTTCAGCACGGGGAGGGGATGTTTTCACTCCAGAGTGAGATGTGGCTCAATGGGAAGAGCTTCTATTTCTTGCTCTGTGACCACTGACTACCAGTGGGCTTTGGTATCTTCGTGAATCCTCTGCAAATGTCTAGAACTATGTCTGGTTTATAAGGAGTTTAAAAAGTACTTCAAAACCTCCACACAGCTTCAACCAAAGATTTTCGGAGCTTTTCCCTACTACTTGATTTTGCAACTCTACCACTCAACAGGCAAAAAGCATTGAGAACACTGCATTCCATGGACATAATTTAATCCTATCAATTTGAGATCATCAGGATCTGTGTTCAGCCCCACCAAAGACTGACAGTCCCATTTGACCGGGCACTTTATGAAAACACAGCACCAGGCCTGACCATTTCATACTGTCAGATGAAAGGAGAAGCTTGTGGCAGAGATGATAATTTAACTGAGCTCTCCCCAAAGCCCAGTCTACTATTTCTGATGGAAAACCACGTGCCTTCCCGTCAGTGCCGAGTCTGATGGCACAGGCCCATCTGCAGTGAGACCTGAGTGTCAGCTCCTAACTGCTCTGGGAACTGATAGACCACAGCTGGTGACTTTCTAATTTATGGGAAATAAGAAATATTTTCAGTGCTTGTGGATCTTTCCACAGGCTGAGATATTCTAACTAGACAGTTTTTATTCTAGCAGAAAATACTCTAGGCATTTTCTTAATAATTTTAGCATTGCTCAGTCATTTTTCTTTTTTCTCCCTTCAACTCCTCTCTGTCATGAGAATAAAAAAAAAATTCCATTTGAAATGGAACGTTTTCCTTAATCCTATAAAGAAAGAGTATAATTGATTCAACTATAAAATTTATAGGCATGGAATCAATGCTTATTATAGTCAAAACATGCCAGGTCACTCCTTTGCGGCTGGTTTAAAGCTGTTCCGCTAAGTGTAACGTTAAATGAAAATGCTTTAGTCTAAACATGAAAAGGTTAGATTGTGTTACATCTGCACAACTCTGCGTGCCTGTTAGGATCTGATTTCAGGGTTTCACACAGAAGACCTTCCATTGTTTCCTTTGTACCTTCTCCCTGGGGTAAAACTAACTTTTGACAGTCACAGTAAGTAGCTGCTGTAACGTAGATATTAATTTAATCTGGAGCTGCATCAGTCCTTAACCAGTTCAGACGTCGCCTGTATGTTCTGGTGGTCTGGAAAATGCTGAAAAATTGAGTATGAATGGGGCTTAATCATGGCAATGATGGCAAATCTTTTCAGTCTCTCAATTTTTCTGTTCTCAGACGTCTTCCTTCAGGGCTAATTGAATAGACTTGAGTGCTACACAGACACAGTCACTCCTACTCTTCCATTAAACATTTCTACACACTTTGCAATTAAGCTACTAAACTTTTCAGCAGATGTTTTTTCTAAGCAGCAAAGTGTTTATAACTTCTCTGTTGGCACAGAGCAATGCCATCACATAGATCTAATGGTGGAACGTTTAGTGGGTATATTTATTAGAGCTGGATCCAGGCAAACTGATGGGAGAACCTCAGATTGAGCAGATTTCCCATTTTTTTACTACTCTGTTATTTCATCTTCATGCTGTGCCTGGTGTAGGTGCAGCACTTCTGGGACAAGACTGTGTTGAGGCTGTGATTGCTCGGTGTGACTGTGCTCTGATGCAGCAGCATCTTTAGATTTCAGTCCCTGGGCCAAAGTTTGCCTTTGGCTGAACAGGTGTAATTCCTGTCGAACCAAGCGGGAATTCCAGAGTTTTAAATAAAAACAGCTCTTGGCCCATTATCCACTTACACGCACTGTGCCCAGGGGCCAAGATACACAGAATTGACAAGTGATTGGGGGTTCCTCAAGAGCTTGAAGCTTTACTACACAGGGCTCAAATAAAGCAGTGTTTCAGACAGCAGGGAGCACATGCCAGTTTCATTTGTCTGAATTTCGTCACTCAGAATAAAGGCCCTTAAAATCACCAGCCGCTTTCCAAAAAAACCAACCCACCCCAAATTATGAATCCTAGCAGTGTCAAAGCCTAAATAAATACATACGTCAGCTGCCGGGATCCTGGATGTCAGTTTTGAAGGCAGATATTGCCCCAGACCAGTCTGTAAATAATTTTTATTTTTATTCATGACTTTAAAACCACATCACTAGTGGGCTGGACTTGTGGTTCTTCATTTGCATATGATATGTTTTGACCTAAACGGAGTTAAATGCAGAGGGAGAAGAAATGAGGGTCAGATTTCATTAACAAAATAAAGCAGCTTGTGTGAAATCAACGTCTAGTGATGGAAAAATATGCAACTGAACTGAGCCCTTCACTGGTTATTTAACTAAAACAAGGTCTCTGTAATGACAAACACTCCCATCTTCAACTGCATCACAGACACTAACAGAAAAACTTGGCATCTCTCATTGTATGGGAATATGAGGCAGAACTGGTGAGGACTTTTTCCTGCCATCCCCTTGCCAACTGTACATTCCATCTGACTGAGGATTACTGATAATTTTTGGCAACTTCGTGGCTACAGAGGACTCTTCTGTACAACTATTTATTTATCCAGGGCTTCAGGAATTTATTTTTAACAGAACTTTTAAAAATGCTGTAAACACAGAATATGCTAATTGTATTAACAAAAGGATTCCTACACCAAGCTTACTTTTTTTCCCCCCAAGCACACTTTGGGTCCAAGCTCTTCAGTTGGTGGAAGTTGGTAGAGCTGCTCTCACTCTGGTGGATCCCTGCCAAATTTACAATAGTTGAGGATCTTTCCCAGTAAAGCAAAATGCCCATAAAAATCTGAATAAAAGGGAGTATTTAGACATATATTCTTTCCTCAGCAGTAGTACCAGGAACCTTTAACAGCCATGTCTCTGCAGCTACAAACGGGACCTCATTTGCCAAGAGACACAGACCCTGTCAGAGAGCACCGACAAACCGAAGAGAGAAAACAGGTCAAGGATATTATTCCAGTTTTAAAGAAGAAAAACTGAGACAGAAAAGCATTAACTGACTATTTCCTACCAAACCAGACAGAACTGACTCCAGCAGAGCCCTGGGTCACCTCTATCAAGGCATGAAGACATACCCAATGAAATTATGTATCTTGTCAAAAAACTCTAACAAAGTGAGAACTGGCGTCCTGTGTCCCCATCCAGAGCACAGCCTATTCCCTAAATGTCCTGGAAAATCTCAGAACTAGATTAGAAACTATTACTTCCACCACAAAAAATTCAATGACAACTTTTTGGTTTTCAGCGACAGAAAGCTGAAATGTTTTAGTTTTGAACAAAGTTCTTCCCCTCCGCTTTTGGGGACTGAAATCCAAAGAATTTTTACAAGCAAACCTGATTTTTCCTTCGTTTTAACAGAAACTTTGCTACCCAATCAAAGCCTCATATTTTTTTCAGAACCTGAACTTGGACATTTTCAGATGCATTCGTAAAATAAAAAAAAGCAATTTTTTTGACAAGACCGACTTTCCCTTAAAAATCACAGCTCAAGGGGCAATTTTCTCCATTTTCTTCCTCTTCTTCATCAAAATTGTGAGTGGTGGGAAGGAAGGAAGTAAAGGGCTGTCTCCCAGCAGCACCACTCTAGGAGCAGCTCTAGGAGGCAGTCCTGTAGACTCAGCACTAGTCACAGCCCCTTCCCAGTCCTCTCCTTGTAGAGAGCAGGGAGCAGAAATTGCTCTTGATCTACATCTGCACGAAAATGTCCTGCACTCCAGGACCTCAGCAGCCATGGCTTTCCCATCCTTAGCACTTCCCCACCACTTGTCCCACAGGGACAGTGTCCATGTGTCCAGACAGAGAGTCTGCTCCAGGCAGGATCCAGGCCCTTACTCCCTGCACCTCAGAAGGGTTAGGGGGTGGGTTTAGTGGGCAGTTGGCACTCCTTCATCTTTCATGGAGTCCTGAACTGCTTTTGCTGTAATTATAATGCCTGTGTGAAAATTCTGATCGTGATTTAGAGCAATAAGGCAGTAAAGAGGCTGAGAACTGTGCTCTGCCTCTCCGAACGCTCCACTGGAACCAGGGACACTAAGCTCCCAACTTAGGAATCCAATGTGTGTACCTGACACAACTAAAGCTGGGCAGTGCAGCTGGCTTTGGATTAAACCTCCTGTGTTTGGTTTTCTGGCTAGTCAGCATTACCTTGCCTTGAATGAAGTGTCTGCACAGATCCTGCACAAAGCCGTGCACAGTAACTCGCTGCACGAGCTCAGGCCTCAGGGCTGAGCAGCACCAAGGATGGCTCACATGGGGCTGTGGAGCTCTGAAGCAGGAAAGGCATTATTTGATTAAAAAAAAAAAAATTAAAAAGAGAAAATTTCTGCTTTAAAAGATTTAATTATTTCTAAATGTAAAATAAAATATCCATAAAGTAACGCAAAGAAGTTAAACGTTCCCTTCGAGGGAAATTCTCTCTTTTTAAAATTATCCCTTTTTCTAATAAACTAGTAATTTATGTAATCCATATAAAACCACTAACACTCATTCTTCTATTTTTAAATAACACTGGAGAGCTTTCCCAAGGCTTATTTTATTTTTATGAGAAGGATTAAAAATCGTGATGGTCCAGATTCTTCCACACTTCTTCTATCTGCTGACAAGTAACATATTCCTGCCATAACCCCAGTGAGCAGCAGCTGGGGATGTGTCCTGTGGAATTTGCAGCACTCCACTGGCTGCAGTGGAGTAATGCCAGGCTGACAGATTCACTGCTCTGAATGCAACACCATCTGATTTGGAGCTTGCTGAACAAGTCATAAATCAAGCGATCTTTATGTTTCTAGACAAACATTTCAAGAAAAACAAGGATAAAGGATCTCTATATAGAGCTATTTGTTCTATCCAGCCTCTTACCCAGCTTAGTATTTTTATTGCTTCACAATGAGCATATTGTGATTTGTCTAGACTGCATGGGAGGATGCTTTACCCTTTCAAAGTAACTCAAGGCTGTATCCCTGTTTTTCCCCCAGAAGAGGATCAGGGGAAGAAACTACGGCTGAGACACCACCCTTCCCTGGGCTTGCTCTGCCAGGGATTCTGCTGTGCTCCAAACCATACCTAAAACATGCAGAAAGAATAATCTACTTTTAAATAACTCACAGTGCTGTAGTTTTGGATCCAGTTTTGTGCTAAAGTGAGGCAAGACTGAGAGTCTGAACCATGGCACAGTATCTCAGATGGCACTGCAGACACACTGAGGGGACACACACCACCTTCACCACTCAAAGGAACAGGGGGCGAAGTCTGCTCAGAGAAGAAAATCCCTCCTGCTCTCTCACACCTCCCCTCTGCCCCTTATTTCTCTCTCAAATAATTCAGATGTTTTAGCCCTTCCAGACAAAAACTGGAGCTTTAAATTAAAATGTCATCTGTTAGTAAAGAAACTAAGCTATGTTTTTCATTCCTGAGAAAGGACTCACTTATGCTTATAACTATAAGTTGCTAGTGATTAAGCAACTGGTATATTTTCACACTCATTAAAAGAAACACGGTGTGTTCGCCTTTCTAAGAAAAGGCATCTTGTTTGTAATACTGTAATACATTGGGAACACCTTCTAATTGGCTTCTAGTGCCCCTTGCCAAAATTCAGACACAAGTTTGTTTATTTACACAAGGAAAAAAATAAAACATTGTATAATTAGTCGAGTAATGGACTCCTAAATTCAGCAACTCAGAGGTATGCAAAACTGACAAACTTTTTAAGATTCCATTTTGGTTTATGAAATATCTCAATAGGTAGCCCAGACTGCATCATGGCTATTGTAGCAATGTGCTGCTCAATGTGGTGTTTGTGTCGAGATGGAAAACTTTGACATGTTTGATTTTTATGCAAGTCAATTAACTTGTTTTTTAAAACTGTAAGGGCATGCTTTGCAAATAAGATTACTTACTATAAATTATGAGAACATAGGGCTCCATTCAGACAAAAATGTTACACACCCCTTACACATGCATAAGTCTGCAGAATATAGTTCTGCACCCTGACAACTTATTCAGCTAGGGGTAGAAGCTTATTTTGGTCTATTCCGTGGGGGCTTTCCTAAAAAGATATGAACAAAAGAGGATAGAGACTTAATTAGAATGTCTCTCTACACCCCACCTTCCTTTGCACCACCCAGGCAATTCCAACAGGCCAAAACCTCTCCTTATGTGGTGAGGGAAGAATTTCTTTTTTCAGTTAAGTCAGCCCAGAGCAGAATTAGCAATGGTATGTCCCCCTAACCACAGCACAGACAGACATTTGGCCATTCCCACCTGTGAGTTCTGCTCTCAGCACTCACACTCAGGCACGGTCTGTTGACTGCAGGCATGTCCATCTGTTAACACAACCTTCATTGTGCTTGGCCCCAGCTCAGGTGGGACCCTCACACCAAGACTTCAGGGGGAAGCTGTCCCTGGAAGAGAGACACTGAAAAGCAGAAATGACACACCAACACCAGCACAAATGAACATGGCAAGGGTGTTGCAGTCAGCACAAATCATTTTCATTTCACGTGATAGACATTTGGTGAAGATTTCTTGCTTCCAAAACGCAGATTCTTCGATGGGTGCATGAGAAATGCAGGATGACTGTCTGGCACTCAAAACACAACCTAAAGAACTGCAGAGATGTACTTGGGGCTTGGACGCAATGACAGTGCCAATACATACACAAAGCAAATCCAGAGACAAGTATGAGTCACAGAAAGAAAAACTCTGGAATTTTGTCCAGGTCCTTTCCACTTTTACACATGCAGAGAAACTCTACCTAAGCAAACCATCCCATTGATTACATATGTAGGCAAGAATTGCTCACAGGAAGAAAGGTCACTGGATCTGGTCCCTGCTTTATGCACGTTGTGATAGAAAGCCAACTCTTACTAAGTCCAAGACTTGTTCCCATTAGTTGTGAATACTAGGTTAAGGCACAGGAGAGCACTTTGTCTTCCTTGCCAGCTTCAGTCTAGGTAATGAAGTCATCCTTATTTGAGCTTGATGTTAAATTGTTGGTTCTGATCTAAAGTCTGCAGCAGAGAGAGTCCATGCAGATTACTCATTTCTTGAGATGTCTTTTACCTAGACAAAAGGTTAAAACAGGGATGCTGATTGAGAAGATTAAGGGACAAGTGGCTTTCCTTGTCCTCTGGCTACATTCTGGACAATCTCTTCCACACACTCTTTGCTATCAGAACTATCTTTCAGCTTAGAGCAGCAAACTGGAAGAAACAGTCACACACAAGCAGAGGAACACGTGTGCACAGACACACTCAGGAAAGGCATTTCAGGCAAAAGACCTTCCAGAGTTAGATTCCCAACACTACACATATGTTCAGAATAAGGAGGATGCTGCTCTGATCAGAAATCAGCCATGGCATTTACCAGAACTGACCTGCCACGTATGGAAAGACACCTCTCACTCCCGAGGAGAACCAGCTACGTGCCTCCCAGCAGCCTCCCAATGTCGGGTCAACTGTTGTTACTGGCAAGACACTGCTGTGGAAAGGCTGCAACAGAATCAGGGACTCATCACTACCAGTATGTGTTGCTATGGACACCATTGAAGAAAAGCAAAATCATCTGAGAAGGAAATAAAAGACTCTTTTCCACCAATAGTGACAGACACTCTAATAGGTTAGTGATCCTGGTGGAATGCTAATCAACAGCACATAGAAAGACTTGGAAGTCATGCAACTTTTAATATTCCTAGAGAAGGAGTGGAGAAGTGAATTCATGTGGTAGTGGCCACGCACACAGGATTTACGCTAACACTTAGCACTCAAACACAGGCATCACACCTTAATGCCATGGATAAGTCAGGTAATACTTTTGTCTTACAAGTCCTTCCTGTCAAGGATCTCAGCTCCAAGCCATGGTCACCTGGAGAGCCCATCCACACATTCCCACTGAACCAAATACTGAAATGCAGTTGGATTCCTTGCTTGCATAAAACTGAACAGCTCGTCCGACACCAGCAGAGCTGTGCTGATTTACTGCAGCCGTGGATCTGGTGGCTGATTTGAGCTCAGAGACAATCTAATTTTTCCATTTCTCAGAGCTCTGGTGAATAATTTAAATATATGCTCTGAGCTCACCAAAAATAACACATTTTCAAAATTTTTGGTGAGCTGAAAAATAAGAAATGCTGGCTCAGAATTACACGAAATGCTCTGTTCAATCTTACGGAGTGTAATTTTGATTGAAATTTTGATTCTGGCTTACACAGGTTAAAATGGAATGAATTTTTGTCTCAGAATTGAATGGGGACTTCAAAAAGGAAAAAACCCCACCGTTTTAAGTTAAAAAATCAACAGATATTACTCTGAAAACATCAGAACAAAATACTTTATTTTAAAAAATTATTTGATGTTTTCAAAGCTGGAAATTGGCCACATTTTTTCAGCTGATGTGAAACTGTAAAATGTTACACTGCCACTGAGTCACCATTTTTGCCCCAGAAAAGCTGCTAAAGTATTTTTCTCAGCTGTACCAGTAGACAAATCTATTGACCTTAGGAAGACAATTTGCACAAGTAGGGCCAGGGGCATTAAATTTACTGTTTTAACAGAACCCAAACCATTCTGAGCAATTTACACCAGAAGTATAGAAACAGGGACTCAAAGAAACTTTCAGTCTTGTTTCATTTATTGTACTATGAAACTAATCCAAAATACAAGGTCAATACAGAATAAATTATAGAATTGCTCAGTAAGGCTGGAAGGCAGCAAAATACTCTGAAATAAATAACATATTTGAGCTGATGTCACCTGAGCTGCAGTGCAGTGGCACAAAAACACTCCCCAGAAATGGGAGGGTCACTGGAGGTTACAGCAGTAGCTGTCCCCAACTTGAACACAGAATACACCTGCACTCTTGTGAGACACATAGATTGTGTCCTTTTCTGAAGGTAAGTCTGCACAGGCACCAAAGATCCTGCAATACACTGACAGGGATAATTATACCAGATATTCTGCCTAAAATGGAAATAATATTTTTGCTCAGCCCCTCAACAGTACTTTTTCCCACCATAAAGTGACCAAGGTCACTTTAATTGCAGATTTTCACCTTAACTGTAGCAAAATGGCAAAGGCTATACTGGAAGTTACTCGTGAGCTCCTCAAGATTTGGCAGCACAGCTCTAGAATCCATACATTTTACAGAATAGAAAAGGGGTGATAAAAAAGTCCAGGGTTTGTTTGCTTTGTTTTTATGGAACACTGAGGAAATTTCACAAAGCTAAACTTGCAAGACAAAGTGTGTAATTTCAGGGAACATCTACTGTTTGGTCAAAAAATATTTTAATCACAATATTATGACCACCTTCAGGGAAAATATAACAGGCAAAGAGAAACTTCGGTGACAGGTAATTACTGTGCCAAAGGCAGGAAGATTTTAGGCAACAAGAAACAGAAAAAGAGACTTCTGAAAATACTTCCTATTTTTAAAAGCAGATTAAGATCTTCGAGTGGCATAAAATAACTGTATTGACGTCAATATGTTTCTCCATCACATCTGCAGGGGCTGATGTAGAACTGAAATGAAGGAGGGAGGGGACTCCTTCAGCATGTGACAACAACAACCATCCTGATGGGAGGCAGGAGGAGGGAAAAAAGTGAAGAGAGGGTAACGTTGCCACAGCTCTTCCTCCCCCATTCTCCCTTTTCCCCTACAAATCCAGCCTGGCAGGAGATATGGCTTAGAATCCAATTCTTTTGCTTTAGGATTTCTCTTCTCTCTGAGAAACTCTAAGTCTTTTCTTTTTCTCATTACTTCAGAGTGAGATTTGGAAATGGGATTTTCTGCAGCTCATAGGAAAATTATATACCTAAATCCGATTTTTTTTAAATGTCCATCTATTAGCTCTTTTTGGAAAAAAAAAAACCCAAACCTTACTATAACCAGTTACAAAATGCACCATATCAGACAGAACTTGTATGTAGCAGTAAAGCTACATCTGCTGTTTCCACAGTGTTATGTATTATCATTGTCTCCTACTGAGAGCTGTGAATTTATGCATCCAAAAACTCAAACCATAGGTTTTGTTCCCCCACAGGTGTCTGCTTGTTGAACAAGATGCCCAATCTCAGGCACCCAGGACTGAAAATGTTAACCTTAAAATCTGTTGGCATCTCTCAGAAGCTCAGGAGTAAGAGGAACCTAGTCTGGCTGTCTGAAAAGTTTCATTCAGATTGCTTTAAATATTTGGTGGATGATTACAGTCTGAACATTTGACTACATGCCACTTCATTAGATTTACTCATTTTTTTTGTTAGTACCATGGATGGGAAATTAAAAATGATCTCTGATATTTGATTTCCCATAAGATATGAGAGATATTCAAGGCAGTGTCTGGAAAAAAATTAGTATAATAAGGTGTATAAATCTCTGCTTCATTTGAAACAACGCATAAAAGCCAACCCCACATTAATTTTTTTGCTGAAAGAACTTCAATAAGTTTTAAAGTAAGTGTTTCATTTACTGCCACATGCCACACATACATGGCAAACAGTTTATACAAACCACAACACTCAGCTGTTCCTGGTTAGGTAGAACAGCCCTCCCCTGAACACCCAAGCTGCTCTTGGTTCCCTCGGGACTCTGGGACAGGGTGCTGAGCGTTTTGGTCCAAGGGAGAACCTCCAGGCACGTGGGATGAGCAGTCAGTCCTTCTGGGGAGGTGCTCGTGAAGCCTGGGTTGAGTGTGTGCTTGAAATTTTGTTGGCTCAGCCCAGAATGCTCTGCACTTTTGGAGGCAGCTCAAGTGCAGTGTAACTACCCCTGACCTGGTGGTCCAGCCTTAATGCCTTCTTCATGTAGTGCTCAGGGAACTTTATTAGACTTTCCAGTTAACTGGAATACTCCACTGTGTATACACACAGTGGTTCTGGGGGTGTGTGGTGAGGTTTGGGGACTGGGGGGGGCTATGGAGTGGCTTCTATGGGAAGCTTCCCCCATGTCCAACAGGGCCAATTCCAGCCAGCTCCAAGACGGACCTGGCACTGGCCAAGGCTGAGCCCATCAGTGATCACGGGAGCACCTCTGGGATAATGTATTTAAGAATGGGAAACAAAAACCCCCAGCTATTTCAGCCAGAGAGAAGAGTGAGAACATGTGAGAGGAACAGCTCTGCAGACATCCAGGTCAGGGCAGAAGGAGGGAGAGAAGGTGCTCTGGGCACCTCTGGGAGCAGAGATTGCCCTGCACCCATGGTGAGGCGGCTGTCCCAGGGAACACGGGGGGGCAGAGATCCACCTGCAGCACCTGGAGGAACCCAGGCCAGGGCAGGTGTGTCCAAAGGAGGCTGTGACCCCATGGGAAGCCCATGCTGGAACAGTACCTGTGGTCCCACGGAGAGAGGAACCCACACTGGAGCAGGGAAGAGTATGAGAATGCTGTGGCTGAGGTGGAAGGAGCACCAGAGACAACGTGTGATGAACTGACTCCAGCCCCAACTCCCTGTGCTGCTGGTGGGGAGGAGGTAGAGAAAATCAGGAGTGCATTTATGGCTGGAAAGAAGGGAGGGGTGGGAGGGAGGTGTTTTAAGATTTGATTTTATTTCTCAGTACCCTACTCTGACTTGATTGGTAATAAATGAATTTCCCCAGGTTGAGTCTGTTTTGCTTGTTATGGTAATTGGTGAGTGATCCCTCCCTGCCCAAGAGCCTCTTATCATATTTTCTCCCCCGCTCCAGCTGAGGAGAGGAGTGATGGAGCAGCTCTGGTGGGCACTGGCATCCAGCCAAGGTTAACCCACCACAACAACATAAGGTCCAGATCCAGCAAACTGCTTGGTGAAAAGGGGCTCTTCACACCCTCCTGGAGCCAACAGCAGACACAACGAGACAGAGACACCTGAGTGTTTCTAAGGCCGTGAGAAAGACTTCTAATGTAGCACTGAGACTGAATTTGGGAAGTGATTCTAACTGAGCCTTATTTACAAGAGCTTCAAGGTTCAAGTCAATGACCTCATTTATTGTGCAAGTATTACCTACAAAACAAAATTTTATCCACTTATTCCAAAAGGACACGATGAACCTTGAAGTTCACTCAGTTTTAAAAGACAGTATTTCAGCTTGTCTCACCAGGTTATAAAGTCTCTCTACTAATTTATGTACATTTACAATAATATTTATGCAATATTTTTCAACATTCTGTTGCTGCATGAAAGAAATGGAGTGCTCTTGGAGGGACAATCCATGCAAAGGGCAAATTAAACCTGCCTAGATATGCAATATTTCTAAATGGCCAAGCAAACTAGGAGATGGTGTGAGGAAAAACTATTTTCTGTCCATTCTTTACTCACAGACAGTATCATGAAGTGCTTGGAACACCAGAAGGTTCATTTTGAAACAGAGGAGTGATGTTTACACTTGTCTTTATATAAATATGTATTGGTTTTATGTACTTCTTTTTCCTCAGTTCAACTCAGCTTATTTATAGCTCAGAAAAAGGGATGGACTTTTTTTATTGCACAGGTACAATGCAGCAGCTTGGCAAGAATATTCTGAATCACAGCCTGTTCATCCTTTGTTCAGAGAAATGCATGTTCAGAGCTGCCCGACTGGGGATCCCATGGAAGGGTAACCTCTAATCTGAGCCCTGGAAAGTAGCACTGCTGTAACCAAGGTATTTGTACTAGTAGACATAAGATGCATTTACTGTGTAGTTATTTGCACCATCCAGTGCAGCAGGAACTTTAATTAATAGGCAGAGCCTGGGTCTTGTGTTTGCTGCATCTTCCTCTGGACCATGGTTGTGCATCCAAGCCAGGTAGTAAGTTGCCAGTTGTACACCAAAAATAAAGATATTACTATGCCAGAAGAAAAATACTATAAGGGTTGTATCAATACAAGGAACTATGCTGGTTATATTCTCCTATATTAATCCCTCCCCCACAAAACAAACAAAAAAACCCTCAACAACAACGTCCTCTTATTGCTACTAAATCACAAACACAGATCAAACACCCCCATTCCTGTTTCATTCTGCACTTTGGATTGAGAATCCTTGCAAGCATGTCAGTTCTGGTGGTGGCTTTGTGATCTGGATCCTGCTTGGTAGGATCTATGCAGAGACCAACAACTCATTCTACAGAGCCCACTCTGCAGGCATCAGATGACTGTGGCTTTCAGTTACTACCTCTGGATCAGAGCCAGAAGCCTAGTGGTGAAAAGCTCTTTATACCATTACCAATCCCTTGAGCCACCCAGTCCTTCTCCATTGCATACAGGTTTTTAGTGTTGTGCCTTAAGATCTGTTCTGGTTCTGAGTAACGTTCTTTGTGATGGCAGTCTTGCCACTCCCCCTCTCATGAGGGAAAAAAAACAACGAGGAGGGAGTGTGAAACTTATTTTCAAACTGTGTTATGATTATCTGATGCAGTGACTACTCTGGGATTCTCCAAGGGAGAGACCTGAGTCCTGGGGAATGTCTGCCTCAGGTGAAGGGAAGGCTCCAGGCTAGTCAGTGATAGGATGTGTTTGCTGCTGCCTTCACTTGGGCGGCAGCTCTTGGACAGCAGCACCCACACACTGCCAGAGCTCCTCATAGGGATAGCTCCAAAGCATTCCAGGACATCCACAGGCTGACCAGGCCTGAGTGCACACACAGGTTGGTCTGGCCTTGAGTGCTGACACAGAATGATGCTCAATGGCAGCATAAAAACACCCCTGGAGAGGGCAGAACGTACAACCAGTGAGCCCCAGAGCATCTGTTCTCAGCTGGTGTCCATCTGAGCTATCCCCCGACAGAGTCAGAGGCTAAACTGTGCCATCTCTGCGCTCCTGTCCTCCAGTTCAGCAGGGAGAAGTGACTCACTGTGACGTTATACCCGTGCAGATTTCTCTTCCAGCAGCTTTTCTCCCAGACTCTTCAAAAGCACATCACACAGAGCAGCTGCTTTCCCCACAGGGAACAAGCTGCAGGGGACTTAACAGTAATACACTGGTACCCAGCCTTCGCGAAGAGGGCTGTAAGCTGCTGATCCTGCAATAACACCTCCGAGGATTTAGAGTCTTTAATGTTGATTGCTGAATATTTCTGTTCCCCTCTGAACCATTCCAACAGTTGTTTCAAGCGAATGTATTCATTCCCTTCCTTTTAACCATTGGAGCTTCTCGCTTGGTCTGGGAGCAGGGAAGAGGGAATGAAAGGGTCTCTTCAAATTTGCTGTAGCTGCTCTCTGAAAAGAGAGCATTGACACAGGTTCTGCAGCTCTCTGGTGCAGCGAGGCTCCCGCAGGACCTGCAGGCACAGAGAGACTGCACGATCCGTGTGGGCACTCCAGGCAGAGTGTGGCTGTTCTCCTCCCCTCGGGATGGGAGTATCATATCTATTCCTAGCATGGATCTACCAGGTGGCAGCACTCCCCTGCCAACATACCTTTGGTTTGGCTTACCTTGAAGGCTATGATGTTATAATATATGATGACGTCATTATATTTATTTCAACTCTCATTGAAGCTTCCTGGCAAATCTCCGAGCTGGAATATCTTCTTTTTAATGGGTCCAAGATCCAGCCAACGTGGTGTGCAGATTACATTTACACAACACAGCCCAAGTCAGGTGAAGTGTTGATGATACTAAATTAAGATTACTTCTCTGTTAAAACGATGAGAGAGCAAAAACTTGTCCAGTATTTATACAAATATTACTGCTGTAATTTCGGGCTGTGGTTGTTTTGGTGATGACTCCATCGTGCACTCATGCCATCTCAAGAACTCAACTTTGTGGCAGTATTTTGAAAATGATAAAATGAATCAAATATGTTTTTTCAGTTAAGTACATATGTGAGGACACAGCACTCTAATGGTGTGTCCAACGTTTTCTAGATGGTTCATTTTCATCACAGTACCTGCACTAATTTTGAATGAGCTTATTACAAACCTCTGGCCAACTTCCTCTGGTCTACTCTTTTATGCTTTTATGCTTTTATCAACTGTGTTACTCTTAGGCCTTAACTTTAGTAGATTTTGAATAAACACGTGGTGTGAGAGAATGAATTATTCTGGATAAAGACTAACTACAGTGATGAAGATAATGACATCCTGCACTCCTCATCAGGAACTACAGCACATAGGTTAAATATCCAAATGAAGTTGCACAGTCTATGGCTGAAGCAGAAATTAATTTAAATTCCCAGTATTACTCTTTAAAACCCTAAAATTGCAAAAGAAGAAACTGAAGATTAACTAAAAGTAAACTTTCAACCTTTCCCTTCTTATTTCTTCCCCACAGTGATCTCTGTGAGGTCTTACGATGCCACTACAAAGATCAGCAAACAGAAATTGTCTGTGTTATGAATTGATTTCTATTTAAAAGAGCTATAATTCAATTTTGCTTTAAAAACATATTACAAAATCCAATATTAAACAGATTTGCATAGAAACATTCATCAGAAAGATATTTTATTTGTTTGGCTTGAAACACTTCCACTACAAGCCAAACATTTCAACACCAGGGCAAGAGGACCAGAAAGTGGACCTGACCAGAAACAACAGTGAAAACTACTAGTTTATTTTTGCTCTACCAGCTGACAAAATTTAGCTATTTATTTAAATAAAAAAATCATGGGCCTTGTGGATGGTGAAACTTGATTTTTTTAAAACCCAAAATATTCTTGTAAATTTATTATTAACAGGGTGTTATTGGTTGAGAAAGCACACGTGTACACAGGACTCTCTGACTACAATAACTCTTGGATTAAAAACAAGACAGATCCAGTGACAGATACTCAGACTACATTACCAGCACACTTCTTTTGCACTTGCACAACACTCACCAACACACACACAGCTCTGCACACAGGAACATTTTAAATCTTGAAGCAAGCAGTCAGAGGTGGTTTCCAGATGAAGCCTCTGTTTGCCCCATTGCTGGGATCACCGACAGATAAATCACTGGGTGAGCCCCCTCACTAAGTAGTGGGAATATTACTTTAGTAAAGTTTGCTAATGGGGCAAAGGACCTTGTATTGTAATCCAGTGACATTTTCAACCTTCGGAGAACTTTTGTTGACATTCCCGAGTCCCTGGCTGCCATCCCAGCATGAAATAGTTTCTGTTCACATAATTCTCGTGTTTACCAGTCATGAAAAACTCTTGCTTTTTTTTTTTAAATAAACTTTTTTTTTTTTGCAAGTGAAACTCTGTCTAAAAAAATATTGGCCCCAGGCATACAAGGTTTTGCATAAATTCATATGTGATGAATGGCTGATTTTAATGTTATTTGGGTATTTGTCAGAACCTAACAAACATACATGGTAATGGTGGTTCATAAACTTAAACATCTCAATATACCCTTTCTTCTGGAAATAAATTACGTTTGTTTGCCCTGCCTGGAGTCCTAAGGTAGCCGACATTAGGAATATTTTAAATGTGATCATCCATCCAGCATGTCTTTCAGGCGCCACGAAGATTAAATGAAAGAATCATAAGATGAAGGTCTTTAACTTTTAATCCTTTTACAATGAACCCTTAGATAGACATGGGGGCAGGGTGCCTTCTATGTGAGTAATAATGCCTCTGTTCCTCTTCACTAGGTTAATGAATACCCTAAATGTCCCAAGATCTGATTTTTCCCCCCCTCCCCTCAAACTATTGAAATTAGAAGCAAAGAGACGGGCGGTAAAACGCACCGAAAGAGGGAGAGAGGGAATGAATATGCATTCGGACATACCGAACTAAGCGTCACAGAAAAGCAGGGCTGGGTTGTCTCAATGAAAAGACCCACGGGTTTAAAATGATTAGCATTGATTCCCTCCGAGTTTGGGGGAAGAAAAAAAAAAGTTTTTTGATTCCAAGATAAATAAGGAAAAGGCTTTTTGCACTGTCAGGGAGCCTTTGAAGAGCACGTGGAGAGTTTGTTTTCGCAGTTGGTATCTATGAGATACGAACCGTCGGGTCTCCGGGCACGTACAAGTTAAACACTCGGGGAACTGGGCCGGGTCCCCGCGGAGCCCCGCGGGCCGGGCCGGTCCCGGCGCTGCGGGGGCGGGCGGGGGCGGCCCCGGGAGGCGGGACGGGAGCGGGGCACCCGCACCCCGTGGCGGCACAGCCCGGCGCTCCCCGGGGAAAGGGGGGGCAGCCCGGCAGGGGAGCGATCGCCCGGCGCTGGCGGGAGCCCAAAGAGTTAAAAGCGGGCCGGGCCGGGCGGTGTGCGGGGCTGTCACAGGATCAGCCTAATAACGTGTCTGCGCTGAAAACCCCCAAAGCCCAGGGGTCAAGTTTCAGCAGTGTCCCACCACAATGGTAGGTGTGAAAGACACGTGTCCCGTTGTAAATGAAATGTCAAGCAGTTAAAAAAAAAAAAAGGAGAGGGGGAAAAAAAAAAAGTCCCCGAGCAGCTGCCGCCGAGCGCGCCGGGGCTGCGCGGCCGCGGGAGCGGCTCCGCGGGGGGACAGCGCAGCGCCGGGACCCCCCCCGAGGCCGGACCCCCCGGCCGGGTAGGTGCCGCACAGTCCCTCCTAACAGAGTCGTGAGCAGGTTCCCACCTCCCCCTGCCACCACGAAACGTCCTGCTGAGCGTGGAGAACGAGGAGGAGAGAGAAGAAAGCCCCCCCGACGGCGGCCAAACCAAAAAGCAAACAGAATCCAAACGGCTCGTGTTTTAGTGGTTGACTTTAATTCTGCACTGCACTTTTACTACAAGGATATAAAGAATAAATAGCAGATACTCTTCATTTACATAGGATTAAGTCATTCAAACTGTTCTCTCTATTTACAATAACATTGTGCTCTAGGCGTTTATTCACTTTTATTTTAAATCTAAAGTCCGTAAGGAAAAAGAAAAAAAAACAAAAAACTCACACACACGCTTTCCGAATAATGGAAAATAGCTTTAACCGTTTTCTTATCAAAAAGTTTGGTTTGTATTTTTTAATCCTTTTATTAAAAAAAAAACACACCCAACAAAAAACTACTTCGCCAAAGCGAAGCAACTTCTCTCTGGAATATAAATACCAAAAAAAAAAAAAGATACATTAGCAACGATCAGGGTAATAGTCTTAAAAATACAGTAGACGCTGATTATTTCACGTATAATACTGACCTTTTAATAGTATATTAAACCGGTGCCATATATACACACAATATACATTCTCCTACACGTTACAGTGCATTACAACGTTAACCAGAAAGCAAATGTCTTTTATTTCTGTTGCAGCAAAGGTCCACGTGAGTCCGCTGGAGAAGGGGCGAGAAGGTAAGTGCCAGCCCTAGCAGGAGCACTTGCACTCCGAAATGATGGGGTACTGGATGGGTATCCATGTGCACCTCTGCCCTCCCCGGCGCTGGCACCTCCACCTCAGGATCGTTAAATGCACGGACTTGGCAGGTTTGCAAACCATGCCTTCGGGGACTGAACAAGACCTTTTACTGTAGCAGCTGCCCACTTTGACGTACCGGGGCCAAAAGCGGCTGCCGAGATCGTTCCACGTGTATAGGACCGGGCAGAAGGTCTGGGACCAAAGCCACATCTGCAGCTTCCTGCGCAGCTTCTTGCTCAGCCTGTGCTTCTTGCCCGGCTGCAGCCCGTCGTAGAACTCCAGCCCTTTGATTTCGCTGGGCATCGCTCCCGAGGGTCTCTGCCTGAGCAGCAAGTCCAGCTCAGCTAGATCGTCCACTCCGAGCCGGTCCTCGGGCAAGGAAATAGCCATAAAGTTAGGGTCGAAGTGACCGCCCATGAGGTTCCTTAGCAAGGTCTCGTTAAGATCCTTCTCCTTGGGGTCAAAGATAGGGTCCGGGTGCTCGATTAGATCCACCAAGGGCAAGTTGTCGCTGGGAGCCGGTCGGATGTGCAGATAGTGCTGGCAGGCGCCCTGCTCTAGCCGGAGACCCAGCAGAACCACCAAGGCGTATATAGTCACAAGGCACTGGGAATGATCCATCCTTGGGAGACCGGTGGGGGGGGGGAAAGGGGGGCTGGGTTCACCAAACAGCAGGGGAAGAAGGTGCAAGCAAATACATCAGAAAACTTGTACGGGGATATCCAAAATAACTCGTCTTTGAGGGGGATCACCTCCACTCGCCGCACCACCAGCAAAGACAGCCCCCTGATAAGCCCGGAGAACAAGCCCCCTGCAAACACTCTTGTAGCCTTCTCTATAAAAATTTCTCCTGGTGGAGCCGCTCCAAAATTCTGCTGCTGTTGCCGCTTCTTCTCGCCCTTCCCGGGAACGGAGATGCCTCTTTTTGTTGCGAATTCTGCTTGCTGCTGCCGCTCCTCGTTGTCTGCCCGTGCGTGTGGAAGAAGTTGCTGCCGATTCTTCCTCCCCGCTCCTCTCCGCCGTTTGCAAAGCAGCCTCCTCAGCAGCAACAGCAGCCACGCACGTTGGCACCAGTTTGTCTGCTTTGCAAGGACCCAAAGCCTTTAAATTTCCTGCACTTTCAGCTTCATCTCCATGGAAACCACAGACTCTCTCCTAACCCACCCCACCCCCCTTAAGAAAAAAAAAAAACACACCACACCACCACACACACAACACAACCCCCACTCCCACAAAAGTCCAGGAGAGCGCGGCTTCCCCCTTCCCACCGGCAGGCACCCTCTGCTGGGGAAGGCTGAGGCGGGAGCCGCCGCCTCCCCCCGCCCTCCGCACGCCGCCGCTCACGCGAGCGGCCGCCGCGCCCCGGGAGGGAGATGCTGCTCTGCCCGGGGCACCGCCCGGCCCGGCGCCCGCTCCGCCGGTGGCTCCGGGCGCGGCCCCGCCGCGCCGCTCTCACCCCGCGGGCGCGGAGCGGGGGGCGCGGCCCC